>NC_050592.1:3480000-3497500 GCF_013368585.1 Megalops cyprinoides
CTGCCGAGTCCTTTCTCTTCCTTCAAAGGGACGAGCGCAGCCGTGACATCAGTCATGGGAAGGGAATATTTAGGCGCGGCTAATTTCCATCAATAGCCTGCAGACAGGCTTAGCTGACAAAACGCATTCCCACACTCAACAGAGATCCTTACATCAGGTCTCCCCGCCTGCGGGAAAAAAAGAGGAAAAAAACACTCCACAATAAATATGGTTAGCGCGTTTCTCCTCCTCCTCCTCTCTCCCCCACTCATGCCTATCAAACGCAGGGCGTAACGAGGTACACGGTGACAGAGCGTAATGATTCCTGACTGTACGCGGTGGATTAATAAATATCGGTTAAGTGCGGAGAGCTTTGGCGGTCTCCGCTGAGCGAGGCGGTACCTTTTGTGTGGTGGAGTTGTTTGAATTGGGTGAGTGGGCTTCTTTTTGTTCCCCTCTCGGGCTGAGACTCCCTCTTGTCAGGCAGCGCCTTTGTGAGAGTGCGCACTCTACAAGATGGGCCTAATAGTTTGACCCCTTTCTTCTCCTGGCTTGGGGCCTGGGCTTCAAAATGGGCCAGGGGGAAGGGGGACGGGGGTTTGGGGGTTTGCATGTTTGGGGGGGGTGGTGGTAGATTCATAGCAGGGCATCCTATTGTGCAGGGAGGAAAGTTCTCACACTGCCCCCCCCTCAGCGCGCGCAAACACACACACACACACACACACACACCCGGCCACCCCGCCCCCTCCCCAGCTGCCCCCTGTGCCAGCCGGAGACGCCCACACAGACGGCCTACCCCGCTGACACCCCCCGGCCAGCAGCATGCCAGCGCATGGGCACGGCGCCCCGGAGGGGGGCGGGGGGACCGCGGGGGGGCCGGCGTGGCGTCAGCCGAGCGCGCTCACCCTGCCAGAAAGCGGCCTGGCACAGGGTATTGTCATGCTGATGAAGGCGTTGCTGAGGGGAGCCGGCCTCCTGGCTGCAGGAGGGTGTGGAGGCTGAGGTGTCTGGATTGTTTCGGGAGATGCCTCATCGGGACCAGGGGGGCGAGCCGGGTGTCTCCGTACTCTGGGGAGAGATGATCTGTGGGGAGCAGTAAGATGTGGGGGGGGTTGACTAAACTGACCTTGGGCTTTCGATTAGAGGTGGCGTCCGTGACCAATTTGTGGGATTGATTTCAGAAACTGTGCCAGTCTCTCTCATTCGGGAGAGAAAGTGAACAGGTGTGTGTGTGTGTGCGTGTGTGTGTGCGTGTGTGTGCGTGTGTGTGCGTGTGTGTGCGTGTGTGTTTGTATGTGTGTGTGTGTGTGCGTGTGTGTGCGTGTGTGTTTGTATGTGTGTGTGTGTGCGTGTGTGTGCGTGTGTGTTTGTATGTGTGTGTGTGTGTTTGAGGAACATGGGCTGGATCTGAAATGCCTGGGCCGGGGGCTGGAAGGTCATGCCTGCCTGAATTGAAAATAATCGAAAACAGGAATCACCTCCGTCCCGTGACTCGAGGCTGTCTGTCACATGAAGAGGGAGAGTCTGACGCGGGACCCCACCCCGGTGCCCACGACAGCGTCTGCTGTCAGGCCGTGGGCTCGAAAGGTCGTAATCTCCGCAGCTCAGGACGGGGAGGGCTTAGCAGGGACCTGTTCTGGGAGACTGAGGGCGTCAATCAGATCCCCGGATCACAGGCCGCTAACGAAACCTACGCGGGAGAGAGAGCTGGCCGGCCACCCTCCCGCTGCCCCGCCCTCCCTCCTGGTGCCCCGCCCGTCCGCCCGCCTGCTGCCGAATGACGGCCCGGTTTATGGATTTTGTCAGAAGTGTGTGTAAGCAGACTGGTGTTGTGTGGTAACGCAGGAAACGGGAGGATCTGATTTTACGGGCTGTGACACCGGTTCTGCCGCGTGTTCTAATAGGAGCGGGCACTGTCTCCGCTCATTAGCTGAGCCAAAGCTGCTTTCTCGAGAGTGTCGGGGGGGGGGGGGGGGGGGGTCTCGGACTAATGCAGGGCCTGTTGCCGGGCAGCGTGGCAGGGTGCGGATTTGAACCCGCAATCTCCTGCTCTCCAGCAGCGAGGAGCTAGGTCTTTCTCTGAGGAGCCGAGGTGTTGGGTTTTTTTAAAAACCAACTCCTCGTGAAAAATCGTCTCCTTTAAAAGGAGACCGCACGTGTCCTCCGCCGACAACCCTGCTCCCCCCCCCCGCCAAAGACAGTCATGCGGCTTTATAACTGCCCACTCCCAGCGCCCAGAAATCCTCCCCCCCCAGCCCCCACCCCCCTCCCACGCACGTCCACACCCCAGCCAAGCGCAGTTTGGGAGACACCCAGCTGGGAGTGCCCCCGAATTAACCGGGATTAGCCCGGATTGTCTAGGATTACTTGGGATGGAGTGGGATTAACTGTGATTGCCAGTTTCTGGGGGTGTTAGGGGCACGGGGGTAACCGCACCGCCACTGATTCAGACGGCAGGCGAGACGGGCCGAGAGGACCGCTGCCCACACAGAGACGCTGGCGGGGTATTTATATCCCGACCTGCGCGGGGCTGCCGGGGGATTGCGCAACTCTGCGTCTGCAGGAAGAGAGGCAGACAGGAGGAGGCCAGGCAACATACAACACGTCAAACACAATCTCCCAAATCTCAGAGCGACAGGCGTCAGGGGGAGAGGGGGGTGAAGGCAGGGGGTGAGGGAGTAAACCCATCCCGTCCTGTCCACTGTGGAAGAGGTCAGTCTTAAGAGGCCAGTGTGTAGGGGCATCGGGGGCGCTGGTTATTGGGGGGGCACAGGTCTCTGAAGGGGACAGGTAGCCGCCTGCAGCGTGCGATGCACGGCTGGGCCGGGGTGGGGTGTGCATCAGGTCGGAGGATGGTTGAGTCTCGCGGGTGGATCCCTGGTGGATCAGTGCAGACTGGTTGTCTGGATGAAAGGATGTTTCAGCATCAAACAGCATCACAATCCAACCCCGCCTCCCTCCCCCTCCCCAGTCAGATGTGCATGCACACACACACACACCCGCACACACATGTTCACGCATATACATACACGCTCACATACATGCTCACATACATGAACACATACAAACACTATGTATATAAACATACATACATACATACATATATATATATATATATATATATATATATATATATATATATATATATATATATATATATATATACATATACATTGACTCTCATGAACACCCACTCACACATGTACAGTCACACCACACACTTACACATACACGCACACACTCACACTCACACGTATACTCAGGCATGCACACACACATACACACAAACACGCACACACACACTCACACGTATACTCAGGCATGCACGCACACATGCACTCAAACACGCGTGCACACACACTCACACTCACACGTATACTCAGGCATGCACACACACAAACACGCACGCACACACACACACACACACTCACACTCACACTCACACGTATACTCAGGCATGCACACACACATACACACAAACACGCACGCACACACCCCTGTTTTATTCCTCCCTCCCATTTACTCTGTCACCATGGTAACTGACAGCGGCTGCATGATGAGAGAAAGAAACCTGTGAAGGTGCTGTTTTCAGGTCACCTGACGCAGGTCGCTTCCTTTGTGTCCCGCTGCACGACATCACCGCTCGCCAAAGACGTTTAAGGCATACGGGCGCACCGAAGCGGCCAGCTCGGTGCGTCTGAGGACGTCACAGTCAGAACGCGCGTGTGTGGTTCACGAGGTCTCACAGCTGTGTCAGAGCACCTCCTAAAATTCCCAGAGCCCGGCTGAGGAGGGGGTCTGTGCGTTTACCTGCTCCACATACTGTGCTGTGGGGACACAAAGTTAATTTACCTCCCTCCCTGCGTCTCCCAGCGGTAATTGGTCCTTTTACAAAGCTGGCTGTGCTCTGGAGTCAGGAGCTATAACAGCCAGCAGAAAGAGCCACGCGCAGCCTCTTTCCTTTCCTTTCTTTTCTTTTCCTTTCCTTTGCTTTCCTCTCCTTTGCTTTCCTTTCCTCTCCTTTCCTTTCCTCTCCTTTGCTTTCCTTTCCTTTCCTCTCCTTTCCCTCTCTTTCACTGTGTAGCAGGGCAATCTGAGCCTCGAAGTGGAGTACAGTGAAACACACGCTCACCCATCGTGTACATTAATTAGCGGCTTTTCTCCTTAACGAGGAAGTGAGGAATGAGAGCATCGGAATTAGATGCTCGGTGGGCCCTGCCGGAGAGTGAGTGAGTGTACAAGTGAGATACTGTGTGAATGAGTGAACACTGTGTGAATGAGCGAGTGAGTGAGCTGGTGAGTAAATAAATGAGTCATGGAACGAGTGAGCAAGCGAGCGAGTGGCGGGTTGATTGAATTGAGTGAAGTGAGTTAGTAATTACATCCGTGAGTGTGTGTTGGTGAGTGAGCCAATGGGCGAATGAATGAGTGAATAAGTGAGTGAGATAGTGAGTAAATAAATGGGTCATTGAGCGAGTGAGCAAGCTGGTCGGTGACTGATTGATTGACAAAAGGAGTTGGTGAGGAATTACATGCGTGACCGGGTTAGTGAGTGAGCTGATGAGGGAATGACTGAGTGAGTAAGTAGACTGCAGTAAGCAATAGAGATGGAGAGCTGGAGAGAGAGGATGAACAGGAGAGAGAGAGAGAGAGATGGACAAGGCCAGGCAGAAAGTGAGAGAGAGACAGGGGGATGAGGACAGGAGCAGCCATAGAGGGAAGGGGGGGGGGGCAGGGGAAGGCTGGTCTCTGAGTGCTTGGCTCTATCAGCCCATTAGATGCCTGTCTTTAAGCTGTGAGAGAGTCGGCCGGCGCACTGCCAGACTGGCATCAGCATCAAACACGGCAGAAGCCGATCCGCACCAAACAAGGGATGAGCTGACAGCCACACCGGTGCAGAGAGGGAGAGGGCCTCCCCTTCACACTCGCTCCCCCGAGAGGCTGAGACGTGGGTGGAGCTCAACTGGAGAGGAGCAAGGCAGACCTGAGCCTGATTTCAGTCCCACGGGCTCCCACCTCCCGGACTTCAGATCTGGCTGGGTTTTCCTCGCGCCTCCCAACACCTCCCCCACCTCCCACCCCCACTCCATCTTGATTCTCTTTTTTCTTTTTTTTTTTTTTGTAAATTTAAATTTGGCCGTCTGCCTAGATTTAGTATTTAAAGAGCCCGGGATCAATAGACTGAGAGCCAATAGACTGAGAGCCGGTAGACGCGTGTAAATCTTCCCTTAACCTTCCTGACGGTCTGAGCGAGTTCACAGCGGCCTGCCCCACCATGCGGCCCTCGTCCCGAGCCCCAAATCGATTGGCCGCGCCACACTAATGCTTGGGCAGGCCTCCCGGAACCGCCGCTCTAATGGAGTATGTCTCTCTCTCTCTCTCTCTCTCTGCAGAACTCCATCCGCCACAACCTGTCACTGCACACGCGTTTCATCCGGGTGCAGAACGAGGGAACAGGGAAGAGCTCCTGGTGGATGCTGAACCCGGAGGGCGGCAAGGCGGGCAAGGCCCCGCGGCGACGGGCCGTCTCCATGGACAACAGCACCAAGTACCTGAAAAGCAAGGGCCGGGTGAGCCGGAAGAAGGCGGCGGGCCGCCTGGGTGCGCTGGGGGCGGGGCCGGGGCTGCAGGGGGGGTCCCCCGAGCAGGGCAGCCCCGCCGGGAAGGGGGCGGCAGGCGGAGCGGGCGGGGCAGGCGCCGGTGGGGGCGACGAGTTCGACGCCTGGACCGAGCTCCACTCCCGCGCCAGCTCCTCCGCCTCCACCCTCAGCGGCCGGCTCTCACCCATCCTGGCAGAGGGGGAGATGGAGGAGCCGGACGAGGGGGGCGGCGTGTCCTGCTCCGCCTCCCCCCGCCTCTATCCCAGCCCCTCCAGCGCCCGGTCCCCTGCCCTGGGTGCCGGCGGGCACTGCCCGTCCGTGGAGCTGCCGCAGCTGGCCGACCTGACGGGCGCCATCAGCCTGGAGGAGCGGCTGATGGAGGACGGCTTCCGCCAGCCGCCCCGCCACAAGCGGCCCAGCTTCCCGTACGGTGCGGGCGGCAAGGCGGCGGCCTCGTACTGCGGAGCGGTGTACGGCCAGCCCGCCTTGGGCATGCTGCGCCACCACTCCCCCATGCAGACCATCCAGGAGAACAAGGCCGCCAGCTTCCAGGCCGGCATGCGGGCGTACTCGGGCGGAAACGCCCTTCAGAGCCTGCTCAGCAGTGGCCCGCAGTACTGCGGGCCCGAGCCCGAGCCGCACGGCATGATGGCTCCTTCTAGCAACGGGGTGGGGAACCACAGCCATAACCACAACCACCACCCCGGGCACCACCACGGTCACAACCCCACACACAACCACAACCCAAATCACAACCCCGCACACAACCACAACTCCACACACAACCACAACCCCACACACAACCATAACCCAACACATAATCATAATCCTACCCACAATCACAACCCAGCGCACAACCACAACCCCACACACAACCATAACCCCACACACAACCATAATCCAACCCACAATCACAACCCCACACACAACCACACCCCTCCCCATAGCCACAACCCCAGCCAAAACCATAGCCACATGCATGGTCGCCCCCGGCAACAGGCGCTGGCCCCGCGGGTGAGCAGCGGACTCCTGCAGCCCTACAGCCTGAAGGCGCCCGACCTGTACAGCCCCCCCGCCCACGCCCACCTGCCCGGCTCCACCGCGTTGCCCCCCAACCCCGCCGGCATGCTGGGGGTGCCGCAGGACTCCTGCCACCTGGCCACTGCCCCCCACCCCCGCCACCAGCCCTACCATGGGGGCCACCACCAGGGCCTGGCCGACGCCAGGCACACACACTACCACCACCACCCCCAGAGCGGCGGCGGAGGGGGCGGGGGCGGCGGCGGTTACCACGGCTACCACCACCCCTACCACCCGCACCACCCCCTCGAGCGGCTGCCGGCCGACCTGGACCTGGACATCTTCCACGGCAGCCTGGACTGCGACGTGGAGTCCATCCTGCTCAACGACTTCATGGACTCCGAGGAAATGGACTTCAACTTCGACTGCTCGCTGTCGCAGGGGGTAGGCGTCGGCATGGGTGTCGGCATGGGCGTGGCCATGGGCGTGGGCGGCCTGGCCGGACCCCCGCAGGCACACAGCAACCAGAGCTGGGTGCCGGGCTGACCCCCCGCCCCACACCCCCCCACCGTCCCCGAGAGACTTTACCCACGATCCCGTGCGGCAGGCGCCAGCAGGGGCACGGCCCCCCCCACCCCGGGACTAACGCGCTCAGAGCGCTGCTTGACTGTGATTCCTTGGGTGAAAAGAGAGAGATAAAAAAACAAACAGACTAATCAATCATGCAGTCCAACTGTCCAAATCATGTCTGCGCCTCCCTCCCCTCCCCCTCCCCGATCCAGTCCCATCTCTGTTGTGAAACGTGTCACCCCCAACCCTCCAAGCCCCCCTGTCCTCTTTCTGGTTTTGCGTCCTTTTGGTCGAATCGCTCGTGCCGTGATGACAATCTGAGATGTGTGACCGCCGCCAGCCATTGCCTTTGTCCCCTGCAGTCTGACCTGAGCTCTCATGCACTTTACACGCCTCTGACGCCCCGAGGAACATCCCCTAACCCAGCGACAAGGGTGGGGGGGTGGGGCACACATGCACACGCACCCACACACACACACACACACTCACATGTGCACACACCACACGTGCGCACACACACACTCGCTCTCTCTCACACACAAATGTGGCAAAATGCACCTCAAAAAACTAAAATCACTAACATCAGTTACAACACCTCGTAAAAGTACCTGCTTTCTGGGCACCTCTTTGCTGCGTGGGTGCGTGGTGGGGTTACGGGCGGAGTTTGGGGGGTTAATTCCATTCTGCGCCCCGTATTAGGGTGTCTGTATCGGGGTGCCTGTGTGGGGAGTGTCTCCTCGCCCTGGAGATTAGCGATGCCCCCCCCCCCCCCCGAACTGAGCCACCCATCCCTCACCAGGCCATCAGTGCTGCGTGATTGAAATTCAGCATCTTGCTTTTAATCTCTAAAGTGATACAGCAGTGATGTATCATTATTGCAAATTTAATGCAGCCGTGCCCCCCCCCACCCCTCCACCCTCCCCACTTCGCCCCCTTTGGACTCACTAACCTAATGTGTTGAGTGAAGGGGATGATTAACGCCAAGCTGTCCTACGGCAGAGGCACCAGCGTCGCCCTGTTCGTCCGGAGAGGGCGAAGAAATTAAGCATGTCCTCCTAACGCAGGGGCAGGTCCCCCCCACGGCCCCCCCCTCCCCGTACCCCTCCCCCCCTCGCCCCCCCCATTCGCGATGGGCTGTGCGTCTTAAATAGGTCGTGTAGTGCTCCATCCTCTGTCCTGTTTCCTTCATGACCACATCTTCCATTAAAAAAAACAAAAAACAAAAAAAGCTTCTCTGCCTGGGTCCAATCGGTGCTGCGGGTTCAGCCGCGTTTTCCGTCGCGGTTTTTTCCCGCTTCGATGTGTCTCACGGCCTCAGGCGCACAGCGCACATCAACTTAAAAAATATATAAAACGAATAAAAAAAATGGAAAAAAAAATTTACTACGAAAAAATGCAATCAGCTGATGGTGTTGACGTGATCTCTGTCGGACAGGGTTGGTCTTCTCATACTTCCCCTCGATCTTTATTTCACCGTTGTTCTTTCTTCTCGTCGTTGTTGTTGTGTTTTAAAAAAAAAGCAACAGAAAAAAATGAACAAAAAAAAGAGGAATCAGGATAGTTTGCTTCACTGGAGGTCACTTTGGCAGGGTGTGTGTGTGTATGTGTGTGTGTTTTAACCGCCCAGTGAAGAGAGTGAAGGGTGGCATCAGAGCCCCACTTTCATACTGTGACCCCCCCCCCCCACCCCCGCCTCGTTCCCTGGTAACGCCACACTGTGTGTGTCAGTTGTGACCCAATAGCTCAAGCTACCGCACTCATGTTCTGCTTAACCCCCTGACAAAAAGCGCCCCCCCCCCCCCCCACCGCACCCCCCACCCCCCAACCCTCCACCCCCCTGCACAGCCGAGAGAAGAGGAGACGCTTTCTTTAGGCAGTTGGTTCCTCTGTGGCTGTCTGAAACGGGACCAAAAGCCGAGTACGGCGTGGGTAGTTACTGCACGGTTCGGTCTGACCATCGCTCTGAAACTTCAGCGGTGGTGTTAGCCTGGAGATGATGAGGGGTGTTAGCACTTAACTTACAGGACAACCCCCCATCGAGTTTTCATTGCCTACCTGGGGAAATTGTAGGATACCTGGGGAAATTTTAGGATATGTAAGGAAATGTAGGACAACGGGGGCAAATGTGAGATCCACAGGCTCGCCAGTCAGATGAGCTAAAAAGAGAGTGGTACAGAGAAATTATTACAAAAGACACAGTGAAGGCAGCCCTGGTATTTACATGCTGAACTATATATATATATATATATTTACATAATATATACAGTAGACATATATTTATTAATGAAAAAGATGGGTCTTTTGACTTTCTGAGTGTGGTAGCATCCTTTGTACCCAAATTCCCTCTTTCTGTCCTGTCTTTGTTACTGAATCACACTTCTCTTATGTTTTAATGACCTTTTATTTTGTACAAAATCTATATTGAGAATATTGTATAATAGTTTTTAACTAAAAATATCAGTTCCATTGTTTTATTTCTTTTTTTTAAGAGAATGTATCTCATCATCTGGTGACTGTTAAATAAATGAAAAGAGCTGGATTCATGTGTGTGTGTGAGTTTGTGCGTGTGCGTGTGTGTGTGCGTGTGCATGTGTGTGTTTGTGTCTGTCTGTCTGTCTGTCTGTGTGTGTTTGTGTCATGTGTGTGTATATGTGTGTGTGTGTGTGCATGTGCGTGTGTTAATTCCACCCTGTGTGTGTGCATGTGTGCGTGTGTTTGTGTGTGTGTGCGTGCGTACGTGTGTGTGCAGATTTGTGTGTGGTGTTGTGTGTGTATGTGTGCATGTGTGTTTGTGTGTGTGTGCGTGCGTACGTGTGTGTGCAGATTTGTGTGTGGTGTTGTGTGTGTATGTGTGCATGTGTGTTTGTGTGTGTGTGCGTGCGTACGTGTGTGTGCAGATTTGTGTGTGGTGTTGTGTGTGTATGTGTGTGTGCGCATGTGTTCTGTGCATTTTTTGTTGCCGTTGTTTGTGGTTCGTCCACCAATGTGAGAATGTGTGTGAGTGAGAGTGTGAGATTGAGTGTGTGCATGTGTGACAGAGAGTGTGTGAATGTGTGAGTGACAGAGAGAGAGAGTCAGAGAGAGAGGGGGAGCGAGTGAGGGAGAGAGAGGGGGAGAGGGAATGTCTAATAAGGCTTGTTATCGCCTCTGAAGCTGTAGGATGGCCACAGCTGTCACAGTCCCATTGGAGGCATCTTCTCAGAGGGAGAGCGCGTTTCTGCTGCACCATACTGCCGCCCCCCCGGGGAGCCCCCCCTCCCTCCCTAAAGACAACACGCTTCTAATTGACTCCTCTCTGGCAGGGAGAGAGAGAGAGAGAGAGAGAGAGAGAGACGGAGAGAGAGAGAGACGGAGAGACGGACAGAGAGAGAGAGAGAGACGGAGAGACGGACAGAGAGAGAGAGAAAGGAAGAGAGAGAGAGAGACAGAGAGAGAGGAAGAGGAAGAGAGAGAGAGAGGGAGAGAGAGAGAGAGAGAGATGGAGAGAGAGAGAGAAAGGAATAGAGAGAGATGGAGAGAGAGGAAGAGGAAGAGAGAGAGAGAGGGAGAGAGAGATACAGTCAGAGAGAGAGAGAGTGAGAGAAAGAGAAGCCCGATGTCTTTCTAGTATTTATGACTTTGTGTGCCCCCTCCCCCCCCCCCCCCCCCGGGTAAGGGAGACACAAAAAAAAGAGAGAAGAGAGAAGAGAACGAAGAGAGAATGGAGGGAAGGAGAGAATAAGAAGAATGGTAAAAATGGGGTGGCATTATGGTCCATAGCAATCTTCCATCCCTCTGAAAATGGCTGCCACTGCCATGTGCAGCTGTATAAGAGACCGTCAGCCATCACAGTCCTGGTGCTGGCTATCTCAGAACCCTCACTGCTCCGGTGTGCCCTTTACCACTGAAGCTGCAAGAGGCACGATCACGTCAACAGGGCACGTAAAGGGAGGCAGCAAATGGAAAACTCTGGCACGGCGGCTTCTTGAAGGATTTCATCAGTCTTGTTATTGAGCAGCGATTAGCCATTCCAGTCCTCTGGACCAAGCTTCTCCCTGAATATGGAATCCCCGAAAAACACATAATTATAGTATCTTGAGTTTGTTTATGTAGTGGGGCAAACAGCCTGTTATTCTGGGCCAAAATCAATATGGGCCTGGGACCTCGTCACCCTGGATTGTCTTCTTCATGTAATATAACAGGACACCCACAGTATGTGAGGATTGTTGGCTCCAAAGATTTGATTTGTAATGCTCATAGGTTTTCTACATTCAGGAAAAAAGACACACAATGCACCAAGCTCTTCAGCTCTGAATTTAATTAGCTGAAATTGGGTAAAGGAGGGATTCCCTTTTTGGCAGCCCATGAGCTGGGCTGGCTGGGCTCCTGTAAGTATGGAGATGCCAAATAATGACCCCTGACGCAGCCAAGGGAAGGCTGACCGCAGTTCAGTTATCCCACTGCAGGACTGTGGTTAAAGGCCTCACAGAGAGTCTTTATGGGCGCAGAGTTAGTTACAGTAAAGTTAAGAGCTCATATTGAACGCATCTCATTGGTGTTCTGCATTATTACATAATCAATGTGTTTATGAAAAAGAGGAATGCTCCCTTTCCCATAATCCCTGAACGTGCTTGGAAACTAAATTACGGAATGTGACAGGGGTCACCCTGATCAAGGCGTGACAGAGAGGGGCCAGTGCGGTCACATGGTGACGGTTGACGGTTTGGGTGGGATGGAAGAGGCCGCTGGCTGGACCGGAACTCTGCTGAGCTGGGTTCAGTCCAAACCCTGCAAACGTGGCCTGCCGGTGTGGAAAGCATGCTAACGTGTTTGATTTTATAAAATGTGATTTGCAAAGGTGAGTTGGCTGTTCCCTGCTGGAACTGCAGGGAACGTGGCGTGACCTGGTCATGAAGCTGCTGTCCTGCTCTGGAGCAGGGATGGCCTGGCTCGGCATCTTCTCAGCGCATGGGTACGTTGGCGGGGGTGGGTGTGTAGTGGGCGGGGGTGGGGGGGGGTGGGGGGGGCCTCCCCGCTTTTGATTACGCGAGATGAAAAGGAAGTGGATCGACAGCTCCCTGCAGACCGCCATTTATCAGAGCTGGTGCGGGAGCCAGGGGGGACGTAATTAATGCCGTTTGCTAAGACACCCAAATTAACTTTCGCTCCCAAGCCCCCCCTCCACCCCTCCGCCCCTCCGCCCCCACCCCCCCTGGCCTGCCCGGTCCCAGAGCCCTAATCTCGCCACAGACCGAGTATCTCTTTCCATGGCAGTCACTGTAATGGAAAACAACACGATCGGCGGCCATAATTACTTTTTATACTAAAGAGTAATTAGAGAGTGTGACTAATGAGAGAAGCTTGAAAGTGTCAGGGTTGATCACGGCGGATAACTCTGTAGCCGCAAGGCTCCCCTGGTGCACGTACCCGGTAAAGGTGAGGTCTCACGCCGCCGCAAACGCGGTGAGCTTTACCTTCAGCAGCGGGGAACATGGTGTCTTTACTTGTCCTAAACTCTGACGTCTCGTTCTGCAGTGAGGTGAAGCCCGGCAGTGAACAGGGTACAGGCTAATGCTGAGCACTGACTTCAGCAGCTTTAGGCTAAGCTCCTGCTAAAATCAGGTGCACATGGTAGCAACAAAATGAGGTGATTATTAATGGTTAGGTAATGATGTGATGGTGATGTAGGATTATTCATGTCAAAATAGGTCGAAGGCAGCTCTGTCATTGTATGTGACTCTATTTTTGCGTGTGTGCATTTGTGTGAGTGTGTGTACATTAACATGAGTTAGCGTGTATGTGTGTGCAAGTATGCAAATGTGTGTAAAGTGTGTTTATTATATTACACTACATGCATTTATGCACATATGTATGTGTGTGTACGTGTACGTGTGTGTGGGTTTATTTGCGTGTGTGTGTGTGTGTGTGTGTGTCAGTGCGCATCAGTGTGAGAGTTCGAGCCGTCACAGAGCCGTGTTAGCGCAGTTAATGAGGCCTGCCGTGAGGAGAGCTGCTCGCTGAGGTGTGTTATCCGCTGCGCAGTGTAGCCCGGCCCTCCCGAGCCTGTCACCTGGAACCAATGGCCCTCCAGAGACAGCCGGCGAGAGAGAGAGTCAGTCCCTCGCACTCAACCATATAACTGCAGCCCCACTTCAGATTGCCTGCTAACAAGCCTTCTCTTCCCGGCCCTCGCCGGAGCTGCCCGTCGCCTTAATCACTGGAGAGAGCCAGCGCACAGCTTCCAGATTAGGAGAGAAGAAACAGCTGAAGAAAGCAATTGATTAAAACCTGGGGGTGGGGGGTGGGGGGGAAGAAATCTGTCTCTCTCCAAAAACAGGCAAACAGCACCACATAGAAAAGATTTCGCTTCCTCTCTCTATCCCCCTCTCACTTTGTCTGTCTGTCTCTCTCTATATAAATATATCAAAAAGGATAATTCTTATAGAACTGGGAGTATTTTCCTCTGACCTGCTCATAATTATTCTGTACTTCTGCTCCTTTTATTCAGGCTATGACTGAGTGGTTTGATTTCTTTCTTGAGTTATTAGCTCATTCGTTGCTTCCTTCTGTGTGAAACCCTACGCAAGGCAAAGGAAAGAACAGGAGGACCAGGAGGTGGAGTGAGAAGTCTTGAAGGATGGGGTGGTGCGAGTCTTTGCTGTCCTGCCTTTGATCCGGGAGCTGCGTCTCTCCTGAGTGCCGTTATGAGGCATGCATGATTGGCACCGAGCAGCAGCTGGCTGCCGTGACGACAGAGGGAAGCAGGAAATGTTTTAAAGATGGAGAGAAGGGGAAGAAGAAAACCGCCAGCGGTAACCTGGCCGGCATCTTCATCATGCGCTCAGACTGTGCTGTGGCCAATGCAAGCAAATCGCTCGACAAATCCGCACGTTGCCACCTTGCCACATGTAGCGCAGTGGTAGGGAGCAGGGCTCGTAACTGTAAGGTTGCTGGTTTGATTCCCCGCTGGGGCACTGCTGCTGTACCCCTAGATAAGGTACTTAACCCAGGTTTGCCTCAGTGAATAACCAGCTGTATAAATGGATGACATGTATAAACTGTAACTGTTGTGAACTGCTCTGGGTAAGAGTGTCTGCTAAATGGCAAGAATGCAATGTTTCTGTTGTTGCTTTTCTTAATGTCTGCGCTGTTACATACACTCTAATCCTGTATTTAAGGCTTTTAAGTGCAGTTCCATGACAAGCATGAGAATTATTTACTGAAAGCAGTCAATCACTGAAGTTATTTTTGATGAACAGCAGAGTGTAGCTGAGGACAGGATTTTATGCCACAATAAAAGCAGAATTACTTGACGGATACAAATTTTGGCAAAAAACGGTGGGCTGGGAAGTGGCTGTAATCTTATCTAATGTTGAGATTAAGTGGCCTTATTGCCCGATATTCTCTTTCTCAGATCAGCTGTCGCCGTGTGTAATAGACTTTGTGGAGGGGCCGTGTCAGAAGCCGCAGTCAGTGTAGTACATCAGGCAGTAACGGCATCGGGAGGCTGAAATAGCACTCACAGTGACATTGCCAGTGGTGAGGTATTCTGCCAGAGATGCGTGGAGAGAGGGCCTGCGAGGGATGGCTATGGTGCTGATGGAGAGGATCTGGGGGGGTGTGTCGGGGGGGGAACGTGCAGAGGCCGAGGGGAGGATTCACAGTCTCTGAACGCCTTCGGCAAGATGGGATCAGCTCATGGACAGTGGTGGAGTGAGAGAGACAGGGAGAAAGAGAGGGAGAGAGAGAGAGAAAGAGAGGGAGAGAGAGGGAGAGAGAGGCCTGCTCGGCTGGTCTAGCAGACAGACGACATCCATCATGGTCGAATCTGTGCTGGAAAGCCCATCTCTCTCACACACGTACACACAAACACACACATGTACACACAAACCCACACACACACACACACACATACAATTTCACACACACTATCACACATTCTCTCTCCCTCACACACACGCACACACACACACACACACACACACTCTCTCACACACACACACACACACACACTCTCACACACACACACACATGCACACACACATACACACATGCACACACACACACTCTCTCTCACACACACACACACACACACACTCTCTCACACACACACATGCACACACACATACACACACGCTCAGACACACACACACACACACACACACTCTCTCACACACACACATGCACACACACGCTCAGACACACACACACACACACACTCTCTCTCACACACACACACACACACATTCTCTCTCCCTCACACACACACACACACTTCCTCTCTCTCCCTCACACACACGCACACACACACACGCGCACACACACACACTCCCTCTCTCTCCCTCACACACACGTACACACACACACACACACATTCTCTCTCCCTCACTGTCACACACACACACACACACACTCCCTCTCTCTCCCTCACACACACGTACACACACACACACACACACACTCCCTCTCTCTCTCACACACACGCCCGAGCCCTCCTGCAATTCCCCAGGTGTCAGCGATATCTTCCTCTCGGGCTGGCTCTGCCGCTCCACTCGCCGTGAGGAGCAGTCTAGACCGAGGCGATAGACATCTCATTAGGCTTCCACACGCCGCCGAGGGCCGCGGGCCTGTCCACGCTCCCTGAAGCTGGCCGGGGGGGCCGGGAGGCGAGGGGGGGGGGGGGGGGCGAAGGGGGGCAGGAGATGATGATAGTAATAACAGCATAAGAGGAGGGCTTTCTCCCGGAGGCGGGCTCTGTATCGCCACCGCCGCCGTTCTTTCAGCGGTAATTAATTTCTCACTCATCACTCTGTGGTGCCCGCTGCTCCACACCTGCCCCGGCAGGAGGCCTCCCCTCTCTCCTGCTACTCCCCCCCCCAATGCGGCTCGGGCAGAATGTAACTCTACTCCCCCGTTCGATCTGAGGAGCTCGGTGAGCTATTTTGGAAGCTGCACTGACGGAAGAGGGCCAACTCGCTGTGAGGACCCCCCTCACACGCACGCACATGCACGTACACACGTACACACGCACACAAACACTCAAGGCCTCCGCAGTGCTCAGGGCCAGCCTCTCCGGCCACCGGGCTGTGGGAGGAAGGTACTTCTCTTTCTGTGCCAGACCTTTCCGGTTACCGCGTGGAAGGAAGCCGTCTTTCCCTGCACTCAGCCTTTTTGGCCATCGGACCATGGGAGCAAGGTGTCTTTCTCTGTGCTCAGCTATTCGGCCAATCAGGTGGCGAGAGGATGATGTCTCTCTCTTACGCTAAGCCATCGGGCGCTGAGATGAAGGTTTGTGTCGCTGTACTCGGCTTTTGGGCCATCGGGCGGTGACAGGAAGGCGACTCTCCCTGCTCTGAAGGTCATCGGGTTGTGACAGGTTTGCCGCTGCAGGGCTGGAGACCAGATGTGAGGGAGGAGTGGGCGGGCCTGGTGCTGGCTGGCCTCGTTCTGACCTCGGTGGGAGGGGGGAGGGTGTGTGTCGAGGGGAGGGGTGTCCGTTAGCGAGACTACTCTGCGGGTCGAGCGACCGCCCTCACACACCACCGCCTCCTCACACCGCCCCCCCCCCCCCCCCCGGCCCCCCCGGCCCCCCCGGCCCGCTCCGGCTCTGGCTCTGGCTCTCCCAGCATCCCCTGCTCCTGCTGGCTGAACTCGGACCCAGGAAGCCTTCCTCCCCCCTCTCCTGCTCCCCCTCCCCTACCGCACGGTTGTCTGAGGTCCTTGTGCTCGCAAACGAGACTCCAGAGAGCGCGGCGCGGCACCAGCTGTGCTCTGCAGCTGGAAGGTCTCTCCTTGGGTACCACCCTGCCACCTGGACAGCTGAGCCCCGGGGAGGGGGGGGCTGGGGCTCCCCCTACTGGCCACAGCAGGGGCCTGCAGGTGGGGAGAGGGAGAGGGAGAGGAGAGGAGAAGAAGGGAGAAGAGAGAAGAAGAGAGGAGAGAGGAGAGCAGAGGAGAGGAAGGCCAGCCTCGGGGGCAGACTCGCAGCAGAAGCAGACAGAGCCCCCTCTGCTCCCCGGCTACGCTGGCACTAATTGAAAGACCCATGAAATATAGATGAACGCTGAGGTATGGAGGCCACTCTCATCCTCTCCATCTCTCCCCCTCTCTCTCTCCCTCTCCCTCTGCTTCAGTGACTCCATCGAGCCTCAGACACGGCCCTGGCACGCACAGAGCCGTGGGCGCGGCAGGGCGCTCAGCGGGGGGTCGTGGGGCGGCCGTTCGAAGAGGCGCGGTGACACGCAGCCTTGCCGGAGCGGGAGGGGCCGCGCGGGCGGGACAGGGATGAGGAGACTCCGCTGCCTTTTGCAGGTTATTTTTGGTGCTCAAGGTTACCTGGCCCAAGGGGGTGC
>NC_050592.1:3505000-3515000 GCF_013368585.1 Megalops cyprinoides
CCCCAAACTCCATGTTGCTCATTCTCCCTGCTTTCTCTGTGTTTAACACCATCCATGTCCAATGGCCTTCTGCTTTCTTTTCCACTTTTTTTCCCCACCTCACTCCTCTCTCTCTCTCCTCTCTCCCCCTTTCCTGTCCATCTCCCCACGTATTCCTTCCTCGCCCTTACCCTCACCCTTTGCCACTCTCTCATCGCTCCTCTCTCTCGCTCTCCCGCTCGCTCACATCAGACAGATACGAGAATAGAATGGGGAAGCCCTCTCACCTCCCTCTGCATATTGCCACATTATCATATTCATGAAGGCGCGCATCCATTATACATGAGATCCGGAGGGGAGAAAGAGAGAGAGAGAGAGAGACAGAGGGAGAGAGACACGGAGAATGAGAAAGACAAGAACACTCAGACTCAGAGAGAGAGAGATGGAGAGTGACAGAGAGAGAGAGAGAGGGAGACGGAGAGAGAGAGGGAGAGAGAGACAGAGAGAGGGAGAGAGAGACTGAGAATGGGAAAGACAAGAACACTCAGACTAAGAGAGGGAGACAGTGAGATCGAGGGAGAGAGAGAGACAGAGAGGGGGAGAGAGAGAGATGGAGAGTGAGAGTGAGAGAGAGAGAGAGAGACAGAGAGAGAGAGAGATGGAGAGTGAGAGTGAGAGAGAGAGAGAGAGAGAGAGAGAGAGACAGAGAGAGAGGGAGACAGAGAGGGGGAGAGAGAGATGGAGAGTGAGAGGGAGAGAGAGAGAGAGAGAGACAGAGAGAGAGAGGGGGAGAGAGAGAGATGGAGAGTGAGAGAGAGAAAGAGAGAGAGAGAGACAGAGAGAGAGAGGGGGAGAGAGAGAGATGGAGAGTGAGAGAGAGAGAGAGAGAGAGAGAGAGACAGAGAGAGAGAGGGGGAGAGAGAGAGATGGAGAGTGAGAGTGAGAGAGAGAGAGAGAGAGAGAGACAGAGAGAGGGAGACAGAGAGTCTGGGGCATGTTGGCAGTGAGACGTGGGAGGTGAAGGTGTGCGTATTCCCAGCGCGTGAGACAGCGTGCGGAGTGCAGCGCTCCCTCCCCCCTCCAGATGGAGCCGGCCCCGGGGTTGGATCGCCGCCGCGCCCCGCCAGCTAGCCCTGACCCGACACGTTTCGAGACGGGCGAGGCGGGTCAGGCAGCTCCAGACATGCCGGGTCAGCGATCTGATACAGGTCCCGCTTACACCTCACGCTCTCACGACTCTGTACTGCAACAGCGGAGCAATGTTTCAGAAACCTTATGTGCTAGCCACACGGCAGGAATGCTCTGCTAACAGCAGCAGTACTGTTAGCAGCAGTAGTGTTAGTGTTAGCATTGATCATGGTAACAGTAGTACTGTGGTAAGAGTAGTGATAGTGGTAGCACTCGTAGTAACAGCAGTGCTGGAGTAGTACATTACATTACATTACATTACATTACATTACATTACATTCATCTAGCAGACTCTTTAGCAGATGCTCTTATCCAGAGTGACTTCCAGCACAATAGAGCAGAAGTGTATCCATTCAATTTGAATGAGCAACAGTGTCAGACCAGGCTAACGACACTCTCAGACCCATGAATGTGAGCATAACACTATTCAAGTCCCACCGCAAGTTAACTTCTGCAACCTGACTAGACAAGAGAAGCCAAGTATACTACCATACATCTGTCAGTAGAACAGTGATGGTAATAGCAGTGGTTATAATGGTAACAATAGTGATTGTAGCAGTGGAGGTAGCAGTATAAATATCAGCAGTAGTAGTATTAGATAGCAGCAATAAAGTGTGTGGAAGGACAGCGTTCTGACCCTGAGGGCTGTAACTCTCAGAGCTGGGGAGGGTGCTGTTCCTGTACCCTGAAGCAAGGAGGTTTCCTGCATTCGCCTCTGCGAGAACCCAGCAGTGTAAATGGGTTACAGATTCCATCAGCTTCGAACTGTACGCATTTTAAATCAGTCTACGGGCCAAATAACTCACAGATGGCTTTCGAATTCTGATAGACAATAAAAGATGTCACATCGGTACATATTACGTTACATTAAATTACATTACATTGCATTTAGCCATTCAGAAGACGCTCTGCATAAGTGTGTGTCCGCTCTGTGTATGCCCCTGTTCACAGTGCGGGGCATCTGACCGAGTAATGGTGCATGTGAGGAAATATGCGAAGACTGAAGAACAGAGGGGAATCAATAGCATTAATGATAGATGTGGTGGACCAGGTGGGTGATTGAGAGGAACATCAATGGAGCAGGATCAGAGTGACAGCAATCAGCCTCCCAGAGATGTGAACAGAGTGGTCAATATCACCACTGTATGAAAACCTCCGCTTGTTCTCTCAATTAAAAAAAAAAAAGCCTGTTCTTGCACTTCAGGCTTTGATCATTAACTGTGCAGTGCAGTACTGTTTTTCAGTGATGATTTATGGATATATGTCTGATTCTGCAGGGCTGCAAGGGTACAGGTTTACGCCTCGTTAACAGAGGGTTGTTGGCTCAAGTCCTCGACAGGATCAACGGCAATGGGCGCTGAAGCTTTCTGTCGGTGTACGTTTTTCAGGTAAGCCCCCCTCACATGAAGACATCCAACGATCGCATGAATTAGAATCACGTCTACGCCGTCACGAAAAACCACACACATATCGAGCTAGTTCTCGAAGTGCCGTGGAACAATGCATTTACATTTTTAAGTGGTTGCTATATATAGTTATCTGTTCCTAATGGTAATAAAAGGCAGATGCTCAAAGTTCTAAGTATATGCATACATTTTTAATGAGGCACACTCAATCAAGCAGCGACTCCTGGCATGAAAGTTGGTGGTGTTCAGTGGCGGTGCCACAGGCTTACGTAAGCCTTTTAATTCCCCAAGCACCAGTCCTCTTTCTGGGCAGCGGCGAGAGAAGGCTCCTTTCGATCTACAGAGAGGCACGCAACTGCAATTAACTGTCCTCCGGAGTTTTAATTAGGAAACACATCGACCTGGAGATGAGAGAGAGAGAGGGAGAGAGAGAGAGAGAGAGAGAGAAAGGGGGGGGGGGAGGGAGGCAGAGGCAGAGGGAGAGAGTGAGAGTGAGAGTGAGAGTGAGAGAGAGAGAGAGAGAGAGAGAGAGAGTCTAGTGTGTGTACATGAGTGTGTGTGGGTCAACATCTAAACAAAATAATATATAGTGAGCTACCAAATGAATATAGGTTCCAGTTAATTCATGAGTCCTGATGAAGACAGAGGCAGAAATATGTGCCTGAGCTCACAAATCTACTGCGTTCCTTCTCTGACCTGAAACTGGCGTGGCCTTTTAAAACACTGCACCTAGATAAAACACTCTCTGGTGAGGTTGTGAGAGAGACATCAATGGTACTTTACAATCTATGTGAAATCTTTACGTCTATGGTTCTTACAATCTTTACATCTATGGTTCTCGATTTTGCTCAAGTGAAGTGAGGGCTGCTGTAGCTGAGCCTGAGGGTTTGGTGTGGTACACAGTGCTGTCTTTGCGTCCAGAAATATATAATGATAGCTTTTGTACAGGGTACAGTTTATCATGATAACAATGTGTTACCCCTGACAAACCTCCAGACCCCTCCCACTGAGGGTATAGAGATGTAGGGGTTTGTTAAGGAGGGTGTGGCCTGTGGCGATGACATCACTGCTTCTTCTGATCCCATGCAGAGGCCTGTGGAATCCCTGCCCCATCATTACACAGGCAAAAATACACTCTGAGTGAGTACAGTGGGGAGTCTGGACTCCAAACTCAAGCTGCACGCAGCTTTAGACCGAAGCCTAGCCAACTCACAATGTTTTGGCAATATTATGGGAATGTTGCGGGAGCGTTTTTTTTTTTTTTGCATGCTGTCAGCACCCCCGTCCCTGCCAGCATCTGTGGCGGTGTGATTGCTGCCATGTGAGATGGCTGGCTGCCCCCCCCCCCCCCCGTCAGGGGGTTGCCCGGGAGACTACCCCCAGCTGCGCTGCACAGCTGCGCAGACATGCAGGCGGATGCACTGAAGCCTGCGCCAGGTGCGGGGGGACCGTGAGGACACCCCCAAAAAAACCACTCGCTCTCCTCCCTCCCCCTGAATCACCCCCATGTTCAGGAGACCCCCGTCCATCCCTGACAAAGATGCTTATATAGTCAGCATACACAGAAACACACACACACACACGCATGCATACTGTACGTCAACAGAAACACATGCATGCAAATTTGTCCTGTACACACACAAAAACACACACACATATGTACTGTACATGCACGAGAACACACACACATATGTATTGTACATGCACAAGAACACACACACATGCGTACTGTACATGCGCGAGAACACACACATGCATATGCAGTGTACACACACACACACACATACATGCCGTGCGTACTGTGCGTACACAGAAACACGCAGTAGAGATGTGCAGTGGGTGTTGTACAGTGATGGCCTCTCTTTGACCTCCACCTCACAGAATAAAATTAGCAAAGCAAACTGCGGGGTCAAGGGGCCATCTCAAAATTTTCACGCCTAAAACTGCTCTTCAGGGCAACACATCAACCTGAGTGAATTACTCACGAAAACGGTCAAAATTTAAATGCGTGTCAAGTAATCATATTGTCTTAGTGTATTTTGCTTTAATAGCAATAATATTTACAATACAACCACATATAATAGTAATAATATTAAGAAGAAGTAGAAGAAGAAGAATTATAAGACTTTGGGTTTTATGAACACTCTCATTCTACTCTCACAGTGATAAAGCACTGATTTACAGCCTTCTTCATGCAGGCTTTTGAGAATTTTATTTTTTAATAAAAAATGAAAAGAATCAACCTTCTGTTGTCATTTTCATCTGTGTTACTCATTAGCTTAGCTTCATCTGGGGAGATTTATAACGCTTACCTCTTAGTCACTGTGTAATCCATTTAAACAGCTGAATTATTTTACATAAGCAATTTTTATGTGGAAGGAGACCTCGTTCGAGGCTACAGTGGATCTGCATAGCCCAGCGTTCGAACCCCTGACCCTCCGGCCCTTGCCCCGGCACTCCGACCACGTCCTGCCACCCGCAGTGAGCGTGTAGAGAAGGACAGCTGGTTCCAGGGCCTCTGTCCCCCCCCACACTCTCGGGCCCCGCGCTCCCCACATTCGGACCCTGCTGGCTGGGTGGAGTGCCGGGGCTCCCTGCCTCTGTGGAGAGCCCTGGCAGTGATTAAACCTCCTCAGCCCTGATGGCGCGAGCTAATATCAGATTACTGATGTAAATTGGCCGAGTTGCAGCCTCTCATTAGCGCTAATAAGATTGCGAGGAGTCGTGCTCCCGTTCCCTACTCTCTGTCAGGCACGGGGGGGGGGAGAGGGGGGCAACGACACCCCCGCCGCCCACTCACACACACACACACACACACACACACACACACGCACGCACGCATGCACGCCCGTGCACACGATCGGCACCGTGGCACACGAAACCTGGAGCACTGTGGGAACATATGCTATATTTAGCCCGCGGAGATTGTCACGGCAACATGCTCACATCACATATGCTATACGAGGGAGTCCATAGTTACCAGAAGCACAGAGATGCTCAGACATCACATACGAGAGATGCGTTCGTAGGCAGCTACTACACAATTAGCAGCACCGTGAATCTCCGGCCCAGACTGGTTTTCCCTTTATCTCTCTATTTCAAAGAACATGGAAACCTTCATCCATTCACTCCCACAGGCGGCATTAGACAATACAACTTGTTCTGGAGAAGAATGGAGATACCCTGTATGGCTTATTAGTGCTCGTATCCCCAGTTTTACAGAGGATGCACCTGTGTGTACAGCTCTGAGATTTCCATTGGCCCGGTAGACACAAATGCACAGCACAAGCATACAGATAATTAGAGATAATATCATAAGAATTTCCATAGTTACAGCAAACATCAGAACAATATATGTCACCTTACAGTGAACACAGAGTGGATCCATGAAAAAAATGAACCGAACCTTGGGGTGGTATTCAGCTCAGTGTTCAGCCGAACATACCAAACCTCTATAAATCAATCCTGTAATGGCCAGGGGCTTGCTGTGTGCTGGGTACATCTTCCTTAACACTTACCAGGTGTTCACATAAACTTTGAAATCAATTTCAAGCTTCAATTAGGCACATTTTTAAAGTGATTAATATAACATACAGCACCGATAGCAATGATGCTTACTGAACAGTGCTTGGTGTTTTTTAAGAGACTGTCTCTTCAGCATGCAAATACAAACTCACATTTTCTCCTAATCACATTTGTGCTAACATTGATCAATACGTATCCCCTTTCAATACTCTCTCGCACCAAACTGATGAACGAAATCACCACATACCTGGAGCTTCTCACCCCCACGAATGCATTTCAGTGTTCTTAACACACAACATTTCAGCTACAGCATTTTAGCTACAGTAAGACCCAATATTTCAGCTACGGTAACACAGCATTTCAGCTGAAGCAATAAATAGCATTTGAGGTACGGTAACACACGGTATTTCAGCTCCAGTTATGCATGACATTTAAGATACAAGAACATATAAACTTTATAATGTGGTATCATACAGCATGCACACATGACACTGCCAGGGCATGAATTGCCATTCTTAACAACACACCGGCTCGGAGCGCCTTTGATAATCGCCGTGTTTTTATTGTTTTTTTTTGTGCCTGCTGTACCATCCACTCCACCTGCTGGGCTGTGAGTGCCGTGATTCAGGACGAGGGCCTCTGATTGGATCACAAATAGGGGGTTTGGAACCCATGGTTGTGTTTGTGTGTGTTTGTGTGTGTTTGTGTGTGTGTGTGTCTGTCTGTCTGTCTGTCTGTCTGTCTGTCTGTCTGTCTGTCTGTATGTCTGTGTGTTTATGCGTAATGCTCCCTGGCCTTTACTGCCTTGTAAACAGTCTTGGTGGTGACGCTGCACCCACGCAAAGTGCCCTCGGGACCCAACCTCCCGCCCACCCCGCCACCCCGACACCAGCCGCCCCCCCCCACCCCACCCCGAGTCGCCCGCCCGAGTCGCCCGCCCTCACCGACCAATCTGGCCGACGTCTGCTGCGCTCACTCCCTCTCCAATCAACTGGAGGGCCGTAAGAGTGTTTTTATTTTACTTTTAATGATCTATAAAGGGACTGTTACTTTTTAAATAAACCATAAATCCGGGTTGTAAAAATGAGCGCAACGCTGGGCCCAGGCCAGCCGCTCAGAGACTCATGCCTGTGCGTGAGCGTGTGTGTGTGTCTGTGTGTACGCACGTGTGTGTGTGTCTGTGTGTGTGTGTGTGTGTGTGTATATGTGTATGTGTGTGTGTCTGTGTGTGTGTGCGTGCATGTAAGATCTGTCAGCCTTGGCTGCTCAGTGAATTTGTGCTGTCTGTGCAAATGATTCACTATATTAATTTGCCAAACATAAACCGTTACCCAGCATGACTTGAGCTGCCCATGCATTTTCACTTGCAGAGCCAGTTATGCGTTACGCTGGAGCAGCTTAGGTAAAGAACCTAGCGTGCAGCAACATCACAGCAATAGCAGTATCCCATTGGGAGTTTGCACCACTGCTGTGACTGCAACCCCACTTTGCTGACTGGGAGCATGTGTAGGTGTATTTAAATGTGCGTTTGCCATTATTAACAGCTAAACCAAGTGGCTGCCTTTTGGTATCCTTTGACACTAAATGCCCCCACAGCACACAACAGAACCAAGGTTGTTATTTTTGCACAGACAAATTAGGATCAAAATCAAATTCAAATTCAAATTCAAATTCAAACGTGCTTTACATTACATTTCGCTACATTACGTCATTTAGCAGACACTCTTACCCAGAGTGATTTCCCAATAAGTGCACCACTATGCTAAGAGTAGTTATTGAGAAGTATTACAAGACGTCAGTAAGATACTGAGTTAAGTGCTATGCTAGAGTGCTTTTTATAGAAAATAGGGATGGAGTATTTATTTCTTGTCAGGACCAATTTTAACAAGCTAATGAATTTATAATCACTATAAACAACAGCATTTCTGTCAATATGCACTATTCAAAGCACTAACCCTATGGAGTGTAGACACACCTGCGGCTGTTCCCTGCTCTGAAGACGTTCTGCTGTGTTTCAGACGTGATCAGACGTGTGCAGGAACATTCCGTCCAGCACACTATGTGCTGTAATATTGCTGTAATGTTGCGGTCGCATGTTCTGCAGCAACGCCTCCGTGGAAATGTGGTGAGGATGGCCGTGATGCATCAGCTGGCGTTACAGACAGCTGCGATATGCTGCCTCTCTACAACACTCAGTCATTATGTGCTTGAACAGGCCCTAACAATCAAAGGAGGAGTCAGCTATTCATCCATCCAAACCAATGTGCTAGTGCTGTCCGGTCAAATTCAGTTCATATCACTGTAATGTCAAGGCAAATGTAACGTACTTGTTTTTTTTTTCTATTACTTTACAGAACACAGTCTTGCCTTGCAGCTAGTTCATTTGCTTTGACTTTTTGTGCAAACGTACACATCAAGTTATCTGAAGATCACATCAGATATCGTATTGCAGTTTGTTAATTATTATTTTTAACAAGGTCGAAATGAAAAGGCAGCAAATGTCAGCGCATCTGATTGATGTCGATTGACTGTCACTCAAACCCGTGTCGCCTTGTCGCCCCTGTATCAATACGGATATTGAATAGCTGCTGAGTCTTCCATGAGCAGCAGACTGAAGCTCCACAGCTCCGGAGTGCGGGAAACCTTGTCTCTTCCCGGAATACCCAGTGCTCACGGCCGTTTCCACTAACGAACAGATACCATTACGAAAGTACGGGGTAGGCTATACCAGAAACCTGAGGACACCAGCTCCGAACGCCAAGTCGAGGGACAACAGGCCCTGCCAAGGAGCAGATAGCTCCAAACCAACGCAACGGGGGACAGAGAGACCGAGCTGAGGTCTGACGATACCCTCCCAAGGTCAGTAACTACCCAGGGGTTCTTTGGGGTGAAAGAATTGCTCAGAGTCAAAGAATAAGAGACATCAGTGCAGAGCTATGTCTGTTTTAACTCAATGAAGGCAGCCAAGGAGGACGAATTCAGAACAGAGATGTGGCCCCATTGGGGTATTCTTATTACGCTGGGATTGTTTTGATGTGATTTACGCCCGTTCCTGCCACAGAGGAGTCCTGTGGCCAATTGTACAGCTAAACTTCGACTTGCATGCCACTGTTCCCTCAGCAGTGTAGAAATGCACGGAGTCGCAGAATTTTTTTTCACATAGTCGCCCCGACATAAAATTACATTATTTTTGAACCATTACACATGAGACTCCATCAGACGAGCTCGCTTGTAGATGTCTCTGAGCGCCTGACCCGTCCCGGGACCCCGCGGGCCCTTCCTGCCCACGTTTCGGATCTTTCGGGTTCCAGCCGATGTGATCTGAGGACTGCCTCCCGCTACCGCTACCCAGGGTGCACTGGGGCGACAGATCAGATCACAGAGAGCAGATAAAGAGGCCATGTTGGAGTGAGCTTTGTTCTCCCGCTGTCCGCCCGGCCCTGTTTCTGGGGGGGGGGGGGGGGGGGGGGGTGAGCAGGCAAGCGGGGGTGTGTGTGAGTGAGCGGGCGGCGGCAGTAATCTGGGAGTGTGTTATCAGGGGGGTTTTGCTGGAGCGTCGGACGCCTGCGTGGACCCGGCTCTCCGAGGCTCTCGCACTCAAAGACAATTTCAAGGCACTTATTACAGCTCTCCCCCGACAGGCAGGCTCCTCAGCATGCCTCTCTCACGCTCTCTCTCTCTCTCTCTCTCTCTCTCCTTCTCACACTCTCTCTCTGTGTCTCTCACTGTCACCTCTGTTCTTCTCCTCCCTCCCTCTCTCTCTCTCCCTCTCACTCTCCCTCACTGTCATCTCTGTCCCTCTCTTGGTTATCTCCCTCTCTGTCTGTTTCTCTCAACATCTCTTTTCTCCTTCTTTCTGTACATCTCTCTCTCTCTCTCTCTCTCTCTCTCTCTCTCTCTCT
>NC_050592.1:3522500-3552500 GCF_013368585.1 Megalops cyprinoides
GTCAGAGCGAGAGGCTGAGAGACAGAGAAAAAAACACAGACTGAGTCAGGTGTAAATACAGACACACAGACAAAAATAATCACAGGTCACAGCGATGGAGTCAGAGGCAAACGCAGAGGCCCTGACGGAGACAGAGTCACAGACAACCCGGTTATGAACGCCCCAAAAGGAAAAGACTTAAAATGCTTCGTATGTCATGAAAACCCAATCTGAAAAAAACTAAAGCATCAAGAATAATCTGTCTGATATTTAGCTTCTGTTTTCATGCTAATCCTACTGAATGTGGGACCTTCTAACAGACTCCGAAATTCACAGCTGAGACACACGCACGGCTGAAATATTTCAGCTGAGATTCTGTAAGAGCATTCTACAGGTTTGCAGAAATGCTCTCACCAATGCCTGCAGGGCTGATCTGGGAATCCAACCCCATCGCATTGCCACCTAAAAGAGAACTGTTGAGTTTGGTTCCACCCCACACCAGGCAAAGCAGAACTCATGCAGGTGTCTTCCTGAGTGACCATCCCCCTCCATCAAAGGACCCCCTGTGCCCCTTCATTACTGGACAAAACTGGGCTGACACCGGTGGACCGCTGACCCGAATCGATAACACAATCATTCAGAAACTAACAGTGAAAATTTTTTTACAGGTCCTCACAAGACAGACACCCTGAAAATTGAATTTACTCCTGATCCTAAGAAAGCACAAACTGACTGATCTATCTGGGGGAAAGGGAAGGTACAAAAAGTCCTGGGCCCCCAAAAACGAGTGTGTGTGCAGTCAGAGGGAGCTGCAGGTGACCGAAACGCAGATGCGCCTCCCGCTCTCCGGCCCAAAAGCACAAAGAGCTGCAGGAGGCGTGCATGAATGCAGAGGTGAGCATAATACCCCGGTTTAACGTCCGCCCAGAGTGGCAGAAAGTCCTGATCCCGCAGGCGGGGGAGGAGCAGACTGCTAGCCTAGCAGCCAGGTAAGCTCCTGTCTGCCACAGTCTGAGCTACAGGGGGAACACAGCCTGCCACAACAGCTTTCTACTTATAGAGAGGAGAAACGAAGGGATTGTGCCTTCATCTTTCATCTTTATACACAGACACACACACACACACACACACACTTTCTCTCTCATACCTTATACACACACACACACACACACACGGGCGCACAAACACACACACTCACAAATTCAATTCACATTATCCTCTAATAGTAATTGATAGCAGAGTTGTTTTTATTATTGCTAAATCCTTTACTTGGGCAGTAGTGTATTTCTCTGGCCATGACGATCAACCAGATATGAATTTGAACAGATGCAGAGCAAGAGAGAGACAGAGAGAGAGACAGATAGACAAAGAGAGAGAGACAGAGGGAGTACGCACTGCAGACAGACACACAGAGGCAGAGACAGACAGAGACAGAGAGAGAGAGAGACAGAGACAGGGAGAGCAATAGAGAGAGTGCACATTGTAGACAGACACAGAGAAAGCACACTGTTGACAGACAGAGAGAGAGAGAGATACATAGGGAGCATGCTGTAGACAGACACACAGGGAGAGAGAAAGACAGAGAGAGTGTGCTCTGTAGACCAGCGTTTCTCAGACCTCTCCTGGAGGACCCCTTGCCCTGCATGTTTTAGATCTCTGCCTGCTCCAACACAGCTGAATCAAATGATCAATTCGTTATGAACTCCTGAAGCTGCTTAATAACAAACTGATAATTTAAATCAGCTGTGTTGGAGCAGGGAGAGAGAGAGAGAGACAGAAATGGAGAGACAGAGAGCGTGTGCTCTGCAGACAGACACACAGACATGCAGGGAGAGAGAGACAGAGAGTGTGTGCTCTGCAGACAGACACACAGAGATAGAGAGAGAGAGACAGAAATGGAGAGACAGAGAGCGTGTGCTCTGCAGACAGACACACAGATACGCAGGGAGAGAGGTGGGCAGCAGGGCTCCAGGAAGGTGGCTGCGGTGTGATGAGTCACATCTGCACCTCCAGAAAAGACGCCCCTCTCTTCCCTCCTCTCCACCCTCCTCTCTTCCCTCTCCACAGTCTGTCGCTCACAACGCAGCTCACAGTGCGTCTCTCACAGAGCAGCTTACAGCGTCACTCACAGAGCAGCTCACAGCGTCTCTCACAGCGCAGCTCCCAGCGTCTCTCACAGTGCAGCTCACAGTGCATCTCTCACAGTGCAGCTCACAGTGCGTCTCTCACAGAGCAACTCACAGCGCCACTCAGCTCCACGGGGTCTCAGGCGTGGTTTATCAGACCTTTACTTTAGCTTTTAGTTTTATCTTTAGTTTTATGTCCTGGAGTGACAGATATGTGTGTGTGCATGAGTGTTTTTGTATGGATGTATGTGTGTATGTGCATGTGCGTAATATGTATGTGTGTATATGTGTGTATATGTGTGATTTGTATGTCTGTATGTGCATATAAGTGTGTGGGAGATGTGCATGCATTTTTTGTGTATGTAAGTGTGTGGGCGTGTGTGTATATGTGTGTGTTTTCATATGTATGCATGTGTGTGAGATGTATGTGTTTAGAGTATGTGTGTGTGTGTGTCTGTGTATGTGTGTGTGTGTGTGTGTGAGCTTGTGTGTGGGAATAGGGGCAGTAAAGCTTGTTTCTCACAGGTGTAATGGAACACATGTGCAGAACACATTGGGGTGGGTGTTGGGGGGGTGGGGGAGGAGTGAAAGGCTCAGAGCATTCTCTCCGTCGCTATGAAACGGTAGGAGTCGGACGGTGATCACACCACCTTGCCATGCACCTGTTTCTCCTGCAGCTGTTTCTCCTGCAGCTGTTTCTACTCCAGCTTGTGCTGCCTACACAGATCTCCGGCCACCTCTGCCAGCGCTAGCCAGTGTTAGCCAGCGTTAGCCAGTGCAAGATGGCATTATCAAGCATTAGCAAGCATTAGCCAGCATTAGCCAGAGAAAGACGGCATTAGAAAGCAGTAGCCAGTGGTAGCCAGCCTTACCAACTCTAGCCAGTGCTAGCCAGTGTTAGACAGCACTAGCAAGCATTAGCCAGCGTCAGCAAGTGTTAGCCAGTGTTATGGAGTGTTAGCTAGTGTTACCTAGTGCTAGCCAGCATTAACCAGCATTAGCCAGAGAGGCCAATTTCCAAGAGGCCCTTTCCTCTGAAGCAGTTACCAGTCACACATCTGGAACCAAAACTCAGTGAGAGCCAGTTAGACTCACGGAGCGTGTACAGTGCCAATAGTGATGTTTTGCCCCTATAACTGCAGGGAGACCCCTAATGTGTGACCCCTTTATGACCTTTAAAGGCCCCTGTTTGGAGCTCAGATGGATGGAGGGTAATGGGGCAGAATCCCGCTGGATTGGTTCTGCTGTGGTCCTCCCGGTACCACGGGACCAGAACTCTGGCCCTCTGTGCTCTACAGTAGTCCCACAGTAGCTGTGTTTATAGCAGGCCATGACACGCCTGCTCGAATGAGAGGACTCCTACGGTCCCAATGAAACCCGGAGGCTGGCCACCCCAGAGCCCGTGCCCCTGTACCCCCGCGCCCCACGCCCCTGGCCCCCCACCTGCCTGGGGGGGGGCAAAGTGGAGCCGCGAGGCAGCTCAAAGGCAGCGCAGCGCTTTGGAGGGGGGGGGGGGCGCCGGTGCGACCCAATCAGGCGGCTCGGTCAGGCAGTCAGCAGCCAGCCGCCGCTGCTGCCGCAGGGCCCAACGCCTTTCCTTCCACCCCTCTGAACTCACACGTTACCGAATCCAGCCTATTACGTGCTCGGCTGGGCATATTTAGTGAGGGAGTTCTGCGTGCGTGTGTGTGTGTGTGTGTGTGAGAGAGCGTGTGTGCATGAGTGTGTGTGTGTTTCATCCAAGGCCTCAGACAGACAGAGAATGGGTTTCAGAAAAAACTCCACGTTAAAGCACAAGGGGCTTGTAAACGAAAGCTGCTGCTCTTTGTTACCTTCCCTACAGCACACACACACACGCACACACACACACACACACACACACACACACACACACGCACACACACACACACACACACACACACACACACACACACACACACACACACACACGCACACGCACACACACGGGCACAGACCGGCTTCAGGCTCTCCCCATAATGAAACAGTTCCTGTGCTGGACCAATCACACGGCCTCTTTTTGGAGGACGCAGTCTGAGCGTTTGAATGTGAACACTGTTACACATCATTTCAGCACCAAGTGAACATCTTGTACCGAACCGCCCCGATCCTGTATCCTGGCCCGATCCGCTGGGTGTCTGAGGGTGAACATGAGCCGATACTGACGGGACTGTTGGATGTGACTGCTCCGAGCCCAAAGCCGGGTCGCAGCGGCTTCAACGGCCACTGCGCTGAGATCAGCCTGGGTTGGTGAAGACTGCAATCAGTGTCAACACACACAGCACGGCTCCCTGCTCCAAGGTGCACATTAAAGGAAATGACAAACCGCGCGGGAGTGGACCAGACAAAGAGAGAGTGTCATCTGGGGATAAGCGAGCCTTGGCCATCCAACCCCCTCTCACTCGCCCCCTCTCGCTCACACCCCACCCCCCACCCCCCCGGCCACCCTGCAGGGGGAGGGAGTCTGTGTGTCTCCTGTCTGTCTGCACATGCGTGTGACTTGTGTGTGAGAGAATGTGTTTGCGTACACATCTCTGAGTTTGTGATTTTGTGTGCATGCCGTGTGCATGTGCATGTGTATGTGTGTGTGTGCGCGCGTGTGTGAGTGTGTGTTTGTGTGTGGTGTATGTGTGTGTGAGTGTATGTAAATGTGTGCGTGTGCTTGTGCATATGTGTGTGTGTGAGTGTGTTTGTGTGTGTGTGTGTGTGTGGTGTGTGTGTGTGAGTGTATGTAAATAAGTGTGCTTGTGTGTGAGTTTATGTAAATGTGTGTGCGTGTGCATGCGTGTGTGTGGTGTGGTGTGTGTGTGTGAGTGTATGTAAATAAGTATGCTTGTGTGTGAGTTTATGTAAATGTGTGTGCGTGTGCATGCGTGTGTGTGGTGTGTGAGTGTGTGTGCGTGTGTGTGCGTGTGTGTGGTGTGTGAGTGTGTGTGTGCGTGTGTGTGGTGTGTGAGTGTGTGTGCGTGTGTGTGCGTGTGTGTGGTGTGTGAGTGTGTGTGTGCGTGTGTGTGGTGTGTGAGTGTGTGTGCGCGTGTGCGCGCTCTCCCCCTCCGCCGCGCACCTTGCTTCACCTCTCTGCGCTGTGCCTCAGAGCGGGGCCAGTGTCTGTCAGTCAGGCAGAGACGGGCGGCTCCCCGGTGCTGTGCGGCAGGGCAGCCTCGGGGCGCAGTCGGCCCGCAGCTGGGCACCCACGCTGGCTCCCCAGCTCCCCCCCGCGCTTCGGGACCTGGGGGGGGTGCGTGGGGGGGTGCGGGCACACAGAGCTGCCAGAGCGTCCTCACAGAGCCGCTGCCGCCATCCCTGTAATTGCTGTTTTAGCACCGCGAGCTCTAATAAGAGCAGGGCAGGAATGATGGGAAATAACGGAGCAGTGAGAGGAGGATCCCTGCCCTCACCCGGCGCCTCTGTCCCTCTCTCCCTCTCTCCTACTTTCTCTCTCCATCCCTCTCTCTATCTGTCCCTCTCTCCCTCTGTCCCTCTCTCCTACTCTCTCTCTCCATCTCTCTATCTGTCCCTCTCCCTCTGTCCCTCTCTTTGTCCATTCATTTCTCCATCCCTGTCTGCCCCCCTGTCTCTCCTTCTCTCACACACCTCAGCCGCTCTCTCTCTCTCTCTTTCTCTCTCTCTCTCTCTGTCTTTCTCTCTCTCTCTCTCTCTCTCTCTCTCTCTCTCTCTGTCTCTCTCTCTCTCTCTCTCCCTCTATCCCTTGCCCTCGACACGCCAGGCGCCGCACATCTGCCCTGAAAGGACCCCGCGGGACGACTGCGGCGTTTGGCCGCGCCGGAGGGTGGGCACCCGCGCCCGGGCGAAAGCGGGGGCCCCAGGCTGGCACGGAGCGGGGTGAGGGTGTGGGGCGGGCCGGGGGGCTAATAAACCCCCCCTCATTAGCCTGACACATGGCGCAGTGGGCGCACTTTTACGGGCCTGGGATCATTTTATGCCTCGCCTTTTATCAAACCACAGGCTTGTTTCTCTTTTTCTGTGTTCTGGGCTGGAGTTTTAATGGTTAGAGACACCCAGCCCTGGCAGCGAGCTCCCATCTCGCAAATCCCAAACGCAGCAGGGGTGGACGGGGAGAGAGGGTGACACTGCGCTGCACCGTGCCAATCCACCAGCCTTCACGCTACTCCCTGTCTGTCCCTCTCCACGTCTGACCCAACCCGCTGGTGCATCATGGGAAAGGTCAAGGGGCACAGGAGAGGATGGAGCTGGATGTGATGGATGCAGCTCCTGAGGACAGGAATAACAGTGTGCACAGGCTGGCATGGAGCATTCCCTTGGGTCATGGTGCTGTAGAGGGAGTGTCTTCGGACCTTTGGATCATGGTGGCCTTGGATTTGCCTGCGTTCCTCTGATGCCTTGATTATTAGTGGCAGAGCATTTTTGTGTGTGTATGTGTATGCGCACATGTGTGTGTGTGTGTGCCTGTGCACGTATGCCTGTGTTTATGTGTGAATATGTGTACATGTATGTGTATGTGTATATGGGTGTGTATGTGTATATTTGTTTGTATGTGTATGTGTATGTGTGTGTGTGTATGTATATGTGTGTGTATGTGTAAATTTGTTTGCGTGTGTGTGTGCGAATTTCAGGTACACCCCCACACATAAAAGGCATTCCTGTCATACCCTGGCAATGAAATGCCCCCCCAAGCTCCTCAGAAGAGCAACGCGCAACAATAACCAACACCGAGGCAACTAAAAAAGAGCCCCGCCATGTGCCAGATTCTTAATGGGGACACGTGTAAGCCATTAAAACAACACTGTGGGTTCCTATCTCACAGTGAGTGAGAGGAAGAGAAGGAGAGAGGAGAGAGACAGAGAGAGAAGGAGAGGGAGAGAGGGAGAGACGGGCTCATTAAAAACATTTACTATTCTCAGCTTGCGAGATGAAAACCTCAAAGTGTCAGAGGAGCCGGGCCCTGGTGAGACCGCCCCGTGCCCCGCCTGCCTTTGAAAACTCGGGAGTGGAGGGGGGGGGGGGCTTCGGCAGACCCTCGCCGGGCCGGCCAGGCCTCTCCCTGGGACGGGAGCCGGTCTCCCCGGGACCCGCCGGGCCCGGCATTGAAGTGCCGACGGGCGCTTTGAACGGGGAGTACCCCCGCTGCGGAGTGCCGGGCCCTCCTTTTCAGAATGCTGTTTGTATGAGGCAGAGGCTGTGAGAAAAAAAAAAACACTCTCCGAAGCCACTTCACTTTGCCGCTACCCCTCTCCTTTCCTCTCCTCTCTCCTCTCCTCTCTCTCTCTCTTGCGCCGTCCTCTCCTTCCCCCTCCCTCCTCTTGAAGAAGTTCTGAAGTTCGGCGGGCCCTTTTCTGCCGGGGGTTTTGAAGTGGCGTGGCGGGCCGCGCACGGCGTTCGGGGACAGCTGTGCCCCGCGGACCGGGCGACGGCCGGCGTTTGATGCGCTCTCAGTCGGCTCGGCGCGGGGGGTTTGATGCCAGCCTCCCTGTTGAAACTCTCCTTTTGCTCCCTCTTCCTCTCTTCTCTCTTCCCCTCAGATGGTGGAAGATGAAGCGCCTGCATTTATGGATGAGAGCACTCTGTCTCTCCCCCCGTCTCTCTCTCTGCCCCCCCCCTCTCTCTCAGAGCCGGTGTCAGATCCTCCGGATCCGCTCTGCCTACATGCCACTGCAGAGGTACAGTCTCAGAGCAGCGGGGTAATTGAATGGGGTTATCTAAAAGGCACTTTGACCCAATCTGCCTGCATTCCGCAGATGAATGATTTATCCGCTCTGGAGACACCCCTTCACACTGAGCGGCAGGCAGGAAACGCCGCAGTGCTCCTCTTTTTTTTTACCCGCGACTTCGTCCAACCCGTTTCCGCCTCATGGCTCGGCGCGCTCGGTGCCCTCGGGGGGGGTGGACGGAAGCGGCGACCTGCCTGGTTTCGAACCTGAAACTCCCGGCTCAGGCCCCCAACCGCAGGCCCTGACTGCTGCCGGGAGAGGCCGCCGGAGTCAGTCAACTCAGGGACCCCCTTTTACAGATCAGTGGAAGCCCCTCAGGGGTGCACGAGGCAGTCCCTACGATCCCCTACCAGGGCGGCAGACTGGGGTCAGAGGTCACAGGGTAGGAGACAGAAGCAGCAGGACTGCAGTCCCACAATAGGGGGGGGGGGGGGTGTGAGGCAAAGTCGGGCCTTGAGAAAGTGGCCCCAGACTGAGCCCGAGCGGTCACAGGAAGTTCACACCACACAGAGCCTATTGTCCGCCGGCAGAGCAGCATCTACACCGAGAGAAGGAGAGAAAGAGAGGAGGACAGGATGAAAGAGGGAAAGAATGAGAGAAAGAAAGAGAGAGAGGATGAGAGAGAGAGAGAGAGAGAGAGGGAGAGAGGCCTGTTTCACAATGGCATGGCAGCAGGGTAATTGCATAGGCTGTGGATTCCTGAGGAGGGGGGCGGGGAGGTAAGTGTGGCCCTCAGCAGACACGTTGGAGCCGGATGGGGAGCTCAGATTATAGTGGCGGGGACCGCAGCGAGACGACGTTGAGCAACCCGGCAGCCCTGCTCGTAAATTCTGTCACCACGCGCCTCCGTCGCATCCCTCTCTCTCTCTCTCTGTCTCTCTCTCCCTCCCTCCCTCTCTCTGTCTCTCTCTCCCTCCTCTCTCTCTGTCTCTCTCTCCCTCCTCTCTCTCTGTCTCTCCCTCCCTCCCTCTCTCTCTACCTCTCTCTCCCTCCCTCTCTCCCTCTCTCTCCGTCTCTCTCCCTTGCTGTGGGACAGGCGATATGCTGAGTCACCCCCAGGGTGAAGGCATCGGCAGCGGGTCTGGCGGACGGGGGGCCGGGAGCGCGTCTCTGACTCCTCGGCTGCCAGGCTTTGGGTACTCTGCAGAAAGAGGCAGCGAGCGCGTGAGCCGAGCAGAGTGTGGAGCGGGATCGTGGGTATCTGCCGCAAGGCGCGCAGCCAGCCCTTCCGCTGCGACGCATCATTTACGCCGCGACGCGTCGTTTCCTGAAGCCCAAACCGCGGCCTATGTTTCAGTCCCGCGCCGGTCGCTATCGGAGACAGGTCTGCCGCACTCGGCCAGTCGGCAGCATCACGGCATCTGTTGCTCCATAGGGGGGTCAGTGTGATGCCGCGGAGGATTGATTGACAGGCTGGCACCCAGCCAAGCCGGCCCCCGTCTTTTTGCAGGCCGAGCCATGGCACCTGCAGACCCCGTGATGTCGAAATGAGCTCTCGACAACTCCGCCCGTCACGTGACGGAGGTGGGCAGGAGGTACTGCAGGTGTCCGGCTCCATCCCATCTCCAGCAACTCCAGCAACAGATGAGCAGATAAATATATCAGACGCCTTTCCCCCCACACGTCGCGGCTCTCTCCCCCCCTCCACCTCCGACCGGCCGGGACTTTCACCTGGACGGGGTCTACACTGCGGAGAAAGGGGGGGGTGCCCGATGCCAGCTAGCGGGTATGGTCGCTGTGACACCCAGGCATTCCCGGGGAACGAACACCATCATTGTGCAGACGTCTGGCGCAGCTCCACCCCCCTCCCCCCCTTGCCCCCCCCTCACCGGGCCCCTGCGCCCATCCAGCCTGCCAGCGTACCAGCCTTATGATTAGCATGCAGCCGGTAATTCCTCACGGTAAACAAGGTCGCCCGAGAATGAAGGTCACCAAAGTGCACCAGAGAGAGGGAGAGAGGGAGAGAGAGAGGGAGAGGGAGAGAGAGGGAGAGGGAGAGGGAGAGAGGGAGAGAGAGAGGGAGAGAGAGGGAGAGGGAGATAGAGAGAGAGGGAGAGAGAGGGAGAGAGGGAGAGGGAGAGGGAGAGAGAGAGGGAGAGGGAGAGGGAGAGAGAGGGAGGAAAGGAGAGAAGGAGAGAGGGAGAGAGAGAGAAGGAGAAAGAGAGTGGGAGAGAGGGAGAGAGAGAGAGAGAGACACAGAGAGAAGGAGAAAGAGAGTGAGAGAGAGAAGGAGAGAACATGGAGCGAAGGAGAAGAAAACGACTGTATTAATATTCACAGACTCCCAGTGCATCCTAAATATTTTATTACTTCCAGCTGTTTGATGTTAAGGAGGCTCACCAGAGACGACCCTCCCCCCCACCCCACCCCCCCCACACACACACACACACAACTCGCACACACCCTCCTCTCTGGCGCGGCGTCTCATATATTAATTTATTTATTTACTTATTTATGCGTTTATTTATCATTTCATCTGCATAGCTTCCTTTTTTCTTTCTCCATCTGAGAGAGAGAGAGAGAGAGAGAGAGCGAGAGGGGGAGAGAGAGAGAGTGGCGGCATCTCATCGTGAGAACAGTCATTAATTCATTAAAGGCATGCTCTCCCACCACCTTCCTTCCTTCCCTCTCTCTCTCTCTCTCTGCACCCCCCAGCCTCTCTATCCCACATCCTCCCTCTCTCGCCCCCCTCCACATTCTCCCAGCCTTAATGTCTGTATGACTCCATTCTCGTCGCCCCCCCCCCCCCCCCCCCCCCCACCCCACCCTTCCCTTATCCATCCCCCCCCTCCCATTCCATGGCTGTTAATAAGCAGATTGTTAATGAAGCCTGAGTTCAAAGACAGAGGCACGACAGCGCGGGAATGTGCAGACAGATATCCGCCAGCCCGGGCTAGCCGTCCGTCCGTCTGCCTGCGGAGCGGATCGATATGGTCCCTGAACCCTGCGGCCGTTCCCGACACACACTCCACCACTGCCGTCCCTGCTGTCAGCGCCGTCTTGCCGTCTCTGACACCGCGTCGGGGGTGGAAGCACTCCAGCTCCTTCACCCTCCCTGGTTTGGTATCAGCGGGTTGGGCCGCGGCGCGTCTTTAAAAGGTGAACTCGACCGGGGCACTCTGTTTTTTTTTTTTTTTAAAGGAGTCACGAGAGGACACTTCAGAGGACTGTTGTAAACAGAACACGCGATCATGCTGCAGAAAAGCTCCTGATCCCAAAAACAGATACACACGCACAAAAAAAAGAGGTTTTATTGTTATGGTCTGACACACACACATACACGCAAAAAAGAAAAAGAGGGCGAAATCGCTGGTGAGTCTACAGTAAGTGCGGCTTTATTTGCACTACAAAATCTTTCCACCAATGAGCCGCGGCCTCTGCCCGGGCCCCGCTACGCCGCTTTGCCCCCCTTCCGAGTCCGGCCGTTATTAGGCGGGCTGCTGTGATTGTGAGGACGCAAATTATGGGGTAAAAACACGCAGCCCTGCCTGCCACGTTAAAGAAAAAAAAGGGCAATTTCGGCGGGGCACGCAAACGCTTTTTGTTCCTCTCCCTTTCCGTGTTTGGGCCGGGAGGCTGTGGCTCAGCCACAAATTAGGGGAAAAAAAATCCTTCATGGAGGGGCCTTGGGGTGACGGGGTGCCGCCCGACGCTGGTGAAGGAGCTAGCCGCCACCACCGCCGCCGTAAGCCCTATGTGCTAACAGCCCTCTGCTGCCAACCCCCTCTCTCTTTCCCTCTGTATCTCTCCCTCTTTCTTTCTCTCTCTCTCCTTCTCTCTCCCTCTCTCACTCCCTCTCCCTGTCTTCCCCCACACCTCCGTTTTTTATTTCCAAATTGACTTATTTAGCAGCCGGAGCGCAGAGGGGAGAGAGAATGAGCGATAAAGGGCAGGTTCTCCTCTCCTCGGGAATATTCCGGGGGCCCTCTGCCTCTCGCCGGGGTTATTTATTGGCTGGAGGCTCCCAGGCTCTGGCGGGGCCGACCGGGTTATTAATAACGGTGATAGACCGGACCGCACACACTCCATCACCCTCTGCAGAGCGCCGGGCAGCACATCAACCAGGACCTGACACCCAGCGCGTGCCAACTGCACACACACACACACACACACACACAGACTCACGTACACACTCACACACACACTCATACACACACATACACCCGCACGCGCACACACACAAATACACACACTCACACTTACACACACTCACATGCGCACACCCACACATACACACACACTCACACACATTTCAGATGTTCGCGAGAGTTCTGTGGTACTTTGGCAAACACTTCTCTCATTTTATTTTATTTTTTTAAACCTGTCACACCCGTCTCCTACTTTTTTTTTCAGAACTCTGCCGTTTTGAGTGCTGCTAACTGCTCTGGCATCAATTTAGGCCACGGCAGAGAAGCGCCGTACTGAGGGATGGTGGGAGATGGGAAGGCCGGGCCGGAGAGGGAGGGGAAGGGGAGATTTGAGAACCATAGATACTTACCTCAGATAGCCTCGGTAAGCTGTGCTCGCTTTGAACTCCGCTAATGACTGAGAGAGGGAGGACGAGGGGAGAGAGGGCAGGGAGAAGGGGGAGGGGGGGCTACGAGGGGGGGCGATATGGAGACAGAGGGATAGGGAGTCGATGTTAAGTGCCGCCCAGGGTGAGCGGGTCTGAGGGCGACACGGCAACAGCCAAGGGGGCTCCGCGCCAATGCCGCCCCCAGCACTATATGTGTGGGTCTGTGCGCCCCTCTCTCTCTCTCACCCCTCTCCAGCAGGACTCCAGATCAAAACCGTGTCTCCTTCTCTCCCCTTCTCTCCCCCCCACCCCCTCTCTCATTAAAACTGCGGGCCTCGGCTTCTAATTAAATCCCACTTGAAAAGTCTTAAAAGTCAGCCTCAGATTGATTCAATTTGCATTTCTGAATAGGGAACATTGCCTAAAAGGATTAATAAATTGGTTGAAAATGCCTCTTTCTGTGCTCTGCCATTGCAGCTTGTAAGACAACATCCACCCCCCCCAACCCCCCCCCAACACCACCACCACAACCACCAGAACCCCACATACACATATCCAACATATGCTCCTTCCTCCCCAGCAGCTATCAATGGGAGTTTGTTTTGCCGCATGTTTATTAAAAAACTTTGTGCCCTTAGAGACAGCATTAACCCAGTCTGGAGCACACACACACACATACGCACACACACACACACGTGGACACAGTTCCGACGCAGGGAGAAAGGACAGAAACCTTTGACAGTTCTGGGCAGACACAGAATAAAAATAATAGGGAACAATATAATAATTAGCTTTCTTGGTGGATACCTTCTTCCAAGTGACCTGAAATGTTTACCTCTCATCAATTAATACCACTGGCTACTTAATGGAGCAGCTGACTCACACTGGCTCACTGTAAGACCCACAGCTGTGTTTCCACAGGGACTGGATCCCATGAACCTCAGGTTAAATTCTGGCAATCTGACCTTCGTATTATGTGTTGCAATTTGACAAAAAAGTGGAAAGGCAGACATATACAATGAATGAAAATGTTTGGCTCCTCTTTCCTCTCTAGAAATGACAAGCTTCCTGCAGTGTGTAGTCATGGGCCTCAGTGCTTACTGATCAATGAGCAACACCCACCTCCTCAAAAGAGACACATGTAACTGTCATTATAAAAGCTCACCGAAAAACGTTTCCTACAAATATGTAACACCAGATATGATTAACTCAAACTCAGAGAGAGAAAGAACAATTAAAAGGATTTTAAAGGTTAATTCTTAAAGCCCCCAAACTCTATATTTAGGACTCTGTGTGAAATGCTGGTGAACAATAGGAAAAAAAAAACAGAAAAAAAACGAAAAAAAAAAAAAAACTGAGAAACAGATTAATTAGGGCTGTTCGTGTACTTCATCCCTAGTATAGACAGGCTGTTTCCATTGCTGACTACCCTCCCTCGGCTGTAAATACAGGCAGTAAAGAATTAGCTGTTGCCTTCAGCGACACCCTCCCCGCTCTTTCTTCAGCATCAGCCGGCTGTGGGGGGATATACGGGCCATATTTCCTCCTGTTGCTTAAGGGGAGCTGAAAGGCAGCGGGATCTGAAGAAAGGGGTCGAGTTACGCCGGTCCTCAAAGTCACACGCCTAATTTAAACGCGGTGACCTCAGATCTGACTGACACAAAGCGATGTGGCGAGGCGCGGTAAAAAGGACACGCAGTTCCCAGACTGAGAGGAGTAACACTGACCCCTAGCGTCGCATTGCTCATGAGGGGCTCATTGTCGGCTCAGCGTCAGAGACCACAAATGTCAATGAAATACCGTTTTATTTCGCCCATTTATCTTAATTTCCCCAGACCTTTTTGTGTTGCCCTCTTCTACAGTTTTCTTAGGAGTATATATATTTTTATACATATATCATACTATCACGTCGTTTTATTTATCCATTCAGTCATTCTTATTCACACAAATAAAACGGGTTCACGTAACAGAGAAACCGTGCACGTGCGCGTCCTCTCATCCTCGCCGCGCGACGCCGGTCCGGGAGGTGCGTGCCGCGTGTTAATGACCGGGAGCGACTCTCCCGGGACCGAGCCTTTTGATGCAATGGGGCACGACAGCCGTGAAGCAGCTCCAATCAAACGAGTGGGCTGCAGCAATTAACCCCTTTCACAGTGTGAATTGAAACATAATTGCCTGGAGTCCGGGAGGGGAGTCTGAAAAGGCTGGTACGGCGCCGGGCTGCAGCGCCCACTTAGAGCGGACCAGCTGAAGGGACTGCAAAGAGACCCCAGACAGCGAGGTGGGATCATGTCAAACTGCTTTGGAGAAGGGAGGGATCTGAGTGCTGGACCGAATGCAGAAGACTATGGATTTTAATCCCGGATGGGACACTGTTATTGCACTCTAAAGCAAAATAATTAACCTAAATTTATCCTGTTAACCACAGGTGTCTAGTCCAGCGGTGTTGTGGTTTGTCTCTACCCCAGCACCGGGACTGTTTGGACCCCAGCCAAGCAAATACCATAAACAGTGGCCGCTATCCTTTGCCACATTTTGGCAAATGGACATTTAGGCCCTGACTTCAGTGGTGTGCTGTGCAGGAGGCATTTCTGCATTAATTTGAATGGACAACGAGAGGAATCAGTTCCCGCTTTTGTAACCTTAGGCTTACAAACCCCATCCAAGCACATGGGCTCCATGTCACATACAAACTACATAATGATGACCTACTATGCAAATGAGCACATCAGAGAAAAAAAGGGTAAAATGTACATTCGTCCAATAAGTAGAACAGGTTCAAGAAAGAAAAATAATAATGCAGAAGACAGAAGGATGTATCCATGCACCACCTGTACACCTGAGTAATTTATGCCAAAAAAGGTTTTGCCTGATATGGTCTTCATGAGTGCACTGCAGTATTGTATCAGACCTCTTTAAATAACCATCCAAACGATCATTCAATTATATAAGGTGCAATTATACATAAAGAACAGCTAATAAGATACATACAATACCCTCCATATTTATTCATATCTCTGACTACATAGGAACAAAAACATGCTACAAAAGAAAATACACACTTATTGTTTTTTAGCTTAATTTGGTTAATGTTATACTTTAATATTAATAGCATTACACAGACCAAATTCAGATCATTCACCAACAATGGATTTCAGTCCAGACAATGAAAGGGTCCCATTGATTCACTTCCCTGTAACTGGTGTTTTGTAAATCTTTCCCCAGGATGGATAATACTGACAAGACTACACCTGTGGTACTTTACAAAGTTCTAACGCTTCTGAACGGGATTTTCACTATTGCCTCTGGCGGAATGGCTTTGGTTTGGTTTTCATGTGTGAAGTGTGTTTGTGAGTTCTAACCACAAATGTTGAACTGAGGTCTGGAGATTGAGATGATCAGTTGAAGTTCATTTTGGGCCCATCTGAACATCTCTTTGTAGACTGGATCGTTGTGATGCTGTAATGTTCGTTTTCAGGCAAGCCTGAGCTTCTGAGCAATGAAGACCAGGTTTTTGGCCAACATGTCATGGTGACGTTTGTGACACCTTCTATCTTAACAAGGGCTCCAGCACCCAGAGATTCAAAACACTTCATCTGACCATAAGACATGCTTCCAGTTGTCATTCAGACAAAGTTTGGCAAACTCAAGGCACCTCTTTTTTATGGTGTGCCTTCAAGAGAGGCTTCATCCTTGAAACCAAGCCATGAATGCAGCATGCTTGCAACTTTAAATGATTTTTTCTGTCTCTTTGTAGCCTGAAGAAGCTGGTTTGGCCAGGAGGCTTCCAACTGCTGCTTCTGGATTTACGGTTGTTTCCTGAACAACTTGTCTCACAGGTTGTGGCGGTGAGATAGACATGCATCCTTCCCCTGGCAGAATTACCACTGTCTCATCAGCCTTACATTTCATAATAATGGAAACTACAGTGGCCTTTTGTAAATTCCTTTATAGTCATCTTTTAACTAGTGGAGGTCAATGGCCATTTTCTTGCAGTCTTCAGAGCTCTCTGATCTTAGCAAAGAAAGTGTGTGCTACTGGTGAATCTCTTCTCTGCAATACCCATTTTTATACCACAAGGAAGGCCTCTGTATTGATCCATAAGCACCCATTTGAATCTCAATAAGAGGAATACTGGGGTAAATTTGTTTTGGTGGACTTTGTTTTAAAGATTAGGTGAAGGTGAGAAGAAATTTGACCCTCTGGTCACATTTCAATCCAGGTCTTCTGGATTAAAATTCAGAATTTGTGAACAACCTGAATTTTATCAGTGTAATGGTATTAGAGTTGCAGCATAATTTGTCATTATATGCTGACCAAATTATCCTTTATGTACATTTTTTTCTTTTATGGCATGGTTTTGTTCCTGCTTAGTCAGGGGTATGAAAAATATGGGTGGCACTGTAAAATATAAATTAAAGGGACAATATATCAATAGAAAACAGGCATACATTAACTCATACAGAGTGTAATCAATGCAGTATTTGAAACTGTATACATCCTCATAACTTAAACTATGTAGGTCAGAACTTTTTTCACAAAAAATATTGGGGAGCAAAATACTGTGTTTGGGTACATTCCTTTATCTTCTACTGAGCAAACTGTGAATACTGTGATCAGTAATTCAAAGTCTGAAAGACACAAAGAACATAGTACACACCGCCCCGCAGTGTAATATAATAATAATAATAATCATAATAATAATAATAACAATAATAATAATGTGACTTTATTGTCCACAAATGTGGAAATTTGTCTTTGGCTCCACAGGTAGTTGTTAAAAATACAGACATAATAAATACATTAAAACAGTTAATAAATAGTACACATACACGAAACAGACAGCTGTATAAATAAATACGGATTCCATATGAGTGGCCTATTGTGAGTTAAGCAAAGTTATTGCACTTGGTATGAATGATTTTTTTTGTAGATATTCTTAGTTGCTGTTGCGGCTCTATAACGTCTTCCTGAGGGCAGTTTAATGAATTCTTTGAACAGGGGATGTGTGCAATTACTATGAATGTGTGACATAGACTAAGGATATACTTCTTTTCCATTTTAATGGCAGTTCAGTATTGAAGAGAACAGCTGTTGCTCTGAATTAGAAATTAACCAATGTCTCTACTGAGTTGGCCAACAAAAACATAGTCACCACATCCATTACAATAATGATAGTGAATAGTATTCACACTGGACCTCTCTGGATCCAATATGAATACTATGTATCTCAAATTGCTTTACAATCAAGGGAGTAATCCACATGCTTGGGTGATGAGTGGCAGCCATATTGCACTGTAACTCACTACACATCAGATGAGATGGAGAAGGAAGAATTTATTTAGCCAATTTCACATGGGGATAATCAGACGGTCAAATTGGGTATTTGACCACGACATTGTGACTAGGGCCTTGGGGTTGTAAATGTCATAGTGAGTCAGGACCTCGGTTTAACCCCTTATCTGTATGATTTCATCCTCTACAGCACGGTGTCCACCTTCCTGGTTTTGTATTTGTTTCAGAGAGAACACTGTCCCCTACTGGTCCACCAACACAACTTTTTGGTCTATCTCCCAAGTAATTAAAGCACGGCAACCAACTACAAAGCAAAACATGACCTTATGACTTCTGTGGTATCAATACAATGGAGCTGGATTTGTGGAATTAAATACACAGCTTTTCTGTGGCCGTGGTGCTGAGATTCGGACTCAGCGAAGAGAGATTCAAAGTTCATGGAAGACAAAAAAATAATTTCTGAGAGAAACGGCCATGGTTTTGCTGCGAGAGCGGGTGGGGGCGGTGATGGTGACGATGATGTTGCACCTGGTCCACACGGGTATAATCTTCCCTCCACGTTTCGATCGCCAGGGGTCGTGCCGTCCTCTGCCTCCCCCGCCAGCCCTGCCGTCTCCCAGCCTGTCTCAGATCCACTATCGCACCCCCCTCCCTCGCAGAGCTGCGTATTAGAAAAAAAATGGCGGATGGGCACTGAACCCATACCAGAAAAAAATAACAACATACACAAAACCCTGCAAGGCCGAGGTAAACGGACTTATTTATCGTTTACACGTTTCCCTCCTCCCCGTTTAAACATCTCTTCCGTCTGTGTCGTTAGATTATCGAAGCATGCCCGGAGGCGCATAAAAATCGTATCTTGCCAGCAATAACACTTCTACATGTAGGTAGCCTGGTAGCTAGCTGGCTAACCACATTATGCTATTGCGGAGCATGCTTGTTTTTGCGTGTACTGACTAAGCTGGCTAGCTAGCTATGTGTATGGTTTAGCTAGTGATCTTAGCCTAATCCCAGTAACTAGCTAGCTAGCAAATAGCTTTGTTGCATCCCGCACAATCAGTCTGTAAACACGCATTTAATTAGCCGGAGCCAGAGCAACCGAGCCGTTAGGATTTCTAGTGGTTGTGACCCGAGGGTAGTCCCATGTGTCGGCTTTGTGTTTTTGAATGGACTTGATACTTGCTAGCCAGTTAGCCACCTAGCCTATATTGGCGCATTAATTTTACCGTATCGAGCTAGCAGTTGCGCTTCACTTGTGCTTTGTCTGGTTGTTATTTTAGCTGGTCGGCGAATGGTGGCATTGCCAAAATCATCTGTCTAATCCCAGTCTGGCGATCTGCAAAAAATAACGTTGCTGTCATTTTTTTCCGGGAAGAGGAAAAAAATAAGGAGGGAGCTGGTCGCCTGCATTTGAACGCCATCCTCTTGGCGCAAGAAAAAGGCGCACTTCTTCAGAGCGAAAATTACAGCTGGATGAGACACGTTTCAGGACTGTTATGCGCAACTACTGCTGAGGTATTTCCACTCTCAAACCTCTGAATGTGATGCTGCATGCTTCCGTAAATCGTAACTAACACTACTAGCTGTTTGATTCATTTAAATGTTTCTTAAAACGGGCAGATAAATAGCTAGCTAGCTGGCTAACCAACCCAGATTCAAAGTTGGAACTGAATACCTGGGTAGCATAAACGGTTAGCCTAATGTTTCTTTCCATGCTGTTTTAATGGTAGAACTTTGTTTGCAGTAGTTAGAATGATGGACTATTGGAGCACAAAGTTGTGCGCCACTGGCTTTTAGGCCGGTGGCATGCTTAGCCAACTAGCGAGGTTTCTGAAATGACATTTATTTCTCCAATGTGTTTGCGGATTTGTGATTTAATACAGATGATCTCACTGATGTTTTGCAAAGGTAACTAGCGACTTAGCTAGCTAGCTTTCGAAAACATGGATTATCTGGGTGGCTGTGTGAACTTTATCCTTTTATTATACGGCTCATGGTGGCAATACAATACGGTCATTGATGAGTAGATAGTTAGCTAGCAGCTAAGATGTTGTTTTGCAGCAATCTGAAATGTCAGTCATGGTCATGACGTTTTGTCGTAATTCCACTAACGTTAATTCTGTTGTACCACTTTTACCAATTACTACTGAATATTACGATTTCTACTATTGTTGTGGTGTTTCCAGGTCCGTCTGGATCGGCTTGTCCTGATAAGCACCGTGTCGCTAAACAAATGTTGTCGACCTCCTTGTTATCTGTCTGACCCGGTGACCCACGTGTCTCGTTTGACGGGGAGTTAAAGCGGGAGCTTCCTGGAGTATTTACGCTCCACTGGCAAACTATAAAATCTGTCCTCATCAGACTAAACAGTGTTTCCTAAATTTCTGCCTCCCCCCTTAACTTGGTAAGACGTATTATGTTTGTATCGCTTGCTGTAAGAAAACGCCCCAAGAGAAATGGCTAACAGCGGATCACGCTTGGGTTTCAGACGGCGTTAATACGCCCTTCTGCCTGCCTGTCTGTCGGCTAGCTGGACAGCCCTTGTTCTGTTGTTTTATACGCAGCCGGTAAGGATGGTGTCTGCTGATTCATGGGGGCAGTGTCAGGGAGCGTGTTAACGGGGTCCCTGGCAGTCAGGGCGGCTGACAGCTGGTCGCACCCCTTTGTTGTAGCCGGCCTTCTGTCTCTCAGACCCCCTGCCTCACAGACAGAAAGGTCGTGCAGCCTTTAAGTGCTCTGAGCTCCAGACCAGTGGGATAAAAACTGGATATACCCGAGAAAAGAAATCCAGCCTTAGACGAAGCTGTCTGGCGAAGTGAATGTTTTCCACTGAGTGCCGCAACAGTGTCTTCGTCTCTTTGTGCAGAGTGGAGTGGACTGCACTGCTAAGGACTTGGTCAGTATTGCCGGAGTATGAGGAAGCCGGGCCCACAGAAAGGTAAGGCCTCTACCCAGCGTCAGAGCGAGTGTTGATCAGTAAACTCTAGCTCATTGTGCTGTCATAATTTCCAGTCCTGTGATTGGCCGGCTGGCAGGCTTCTCCCTGCTCCCTGCTCATTGTGATATAATAATTTCCAGTCCTGTGATTGGCTGGCTTGCTGGCTACTTCCTGTCCGATGAGTTGCACATGGGGCTGCTCCCTGTGCCCTGCTGACATCGCTGTGTATTCTCTCTACCCCCCCCCAGCTATCGAGTGGAAGGATGGCAGACGCATCAAACACGCCCGCAGCGGCCGCCCCTCGCGAGTCCCCGCTCAGTACCAGGGTAATGACTCGGCTCGCCAGGTCACCAAAGGTCACCGAATCGAGAGCTGGTTTCCAGGGTTTGGACTGTTGATTCTATGTAGCCACATTTACAGAGGGGTTACAGAGGAGCCGTAGGAAGAAGAGTGTTCGGTGTGATGGTTAAGAAGAGTGTGTCTGAGTGATGACTCTGTTTGGCAGCCAGGGATTCAAGTTCAGCGGAGAAGGACTTTGTCAAAAACCGAGCACACTGTTTGTTTATGAAAACCTTTGTGAAAATCTTTGTGGTTCCTAGTGTTTGCGGAGCAGTGTGTGGATGGTTTGCTTCATTGCTGTACTTCTCTCTGTCCTGCACCTGTAAAAGCAGGCTGTGTGGATTGCTGAGAACTGCTCTTGCTTCATTGTCATTGTCGCTCTCCAGGGCACTTCAGCTGGGAGAAGTACCTGAAGGAGACAGGTGCCATCGCTGCCCCAGCCCACTGCTTCAGACAGGTGAGCTTCATTACATTACATTACATTACGTAACATTACATGCATTCAAGAGATTCTCTTATCCAGAGCGACTTCGCTCCGGCGTGAGACCCCACTCCGCCTCTTCGTCTGGTCTGAGGCCACATATTCATGAATCAGCGACAATCTCCTACCCTTCCTGTCTCCACTGAGGTTTGGTGTCTGAGCAGAATCCCTCTAAATGCTCTGTGGTGCCATTCACGTGAGCCAGGCCTTTTGTTTGGGGGGGGGGGGGGGGGCGTGTTAAGTTATGGCTTCCTTTGTCCTTGAAAATTCTTAAAAATGTTTTCATCCTAGACAGTCATGCAATAGCTTGTGGAAAGTTGTTAGAGATCTCACTGTGCTCTGTATCTGGAAGATGTAGAGAATCTTTTAGAAGGTTTATTCTTTTATGTTTTACATCAAGGAAAATGTGCCCATGTTTTTACTTACTCACCAGCTCTATGCCATTTGTTGCCAAGGCTAACATTATCTATTTGGTTAATTTATTAGTAACATCAGCAATTAGATGATTTCACTGCAAGACCCCTACCAAATGTCATTGGTTAGTGGGATTCACAGCAGGCAGTATGTGCTAATGTGTGTCCCTGCTGATGGTTTTTATGAAAGTAGTGTGTCTTAAAACCTTTTCCCCTTGTTGTTCCATCTTCAGATTCAATTTCAGTGCCAATTTGGCTCTTGTAACAATGAAAAGGTGTTACGTTTGTCCTGAAAGAGTGATGGAAAATATGAATGTGATCTGTGTGAGAATCCTCGGTGTGTTCATCTCTGTCCTGTCTGCATGCTGAACACTGCCCTGGTGTTGGTGACATTGCTTGGCAACGACACCATTCGGCACAGCGTTGGCTAAAGCCAGTCAGTTAAAGCAGAGTGGCATTTGCAGGGAAGTGGGGAGTGAACCTGTGAGCTAAGGAACATCTGTCAGATAAAGGCAGTCCTGTTTGTGGAGAGCCATGCTGTCCTTTTTAGGCATTGTAATCAGTGGGTTTGACTGTGCTCAGTATCTCTTTTTAAAGCCCCGATGATCTGCTTTTGCGCAAACATTGCTATCTCTGTATGTGGAAAGGCAGCCGGGCCTGTGGCGCTGTTGTTTGCTTTGCAGTTGTTTGTACAGGGGGCTACAGTGTGTACAGTATCACTCCTCCATTTTTCACACCTGTGTGCTGAGGTCATGTGCAGGTTTAGCATCCCGCTCGAGGGGGAGTTAGCAGCGGTAATCCTAAACCCGAAATGCTCCCGTCATCAGAGCTGGCTGCCCAGGCAGACGTGGGGCCGTCTAAAAATACACGCAGTTTCCTCCATCATCGTCATTACGTTACATTATTGTCATTTAGCAGACGCTCTCGTCCAGGGCGGCTTAGGTTGCAGCTTTACATGGCCCTCTATTTGTACAGCTGGCTATTTACCGAGGCGTTTCTGGGTTAAGTACCTTGCCCAAGGGTGTAGCAACATTGGAGAATTCCCCTGTGGGGAATTAACCCAGCAACCTTTTGGCTGCAAGCCCTGCTGCTTAGCGCTACATGGGACAGCTAGCTACAGAAAGGCATCAGATGACTTCCCCTTTCCCCTAACCAGTGTACCCCTGGCTGCCTAGCCAGCTAAAAACACTGAGCAGCACTGTGTCAAGGAGCAGGTCCTATAACCAGAAGGTTGCTGGTTTGATTCTCGGGTGCACCACTGCGGTTGTACCTATGGTAAAGGTACTTAAAGTGAAATAGTCTCGTTGTATTTCTAGCCATATGAATGGACAGCGTGATAATTATAAGGCATGTAAAGTGCTCTGGGTCAGAGCACCTGAGGAGTAAAGGACGTGGAAAAACCCCAGCACCCGGTCACTTTTTATTAGTAGGCTGGAATGGTGGGAACACAGCTGGTCTTCAGTTTGACATCCTCCTGCATCACGTGTCGAGGGACAGCTCCTCTTAAACATCGTTCACCGTCCGCGTGACTGACGCGACCTCTCTTTGCGTCCCGCTCAGAGCACCACGCCGCCGGCGAACGAGTTCAAGGCGGGCATGAAGCTGGAGGCGCAGGACCCGCGGAACACCACGTCCACCTGCATCGCCACGGTGGTGGGGCTGACCGGCTCGCGCCTGCGTCTGCGGCTGGACGGCAGCGACAACAAGAACGACTTCTGGCGCCTGGTGGACTCCTCCGAGATCCAGCCCATAGGGAACTGCGAGAAGAACGGGGGCATGCTGCAGCCGCCGCTGGGTGAGGGGGCGGAGACGTGGGCGGGGCAAGGGGGAGGGGCACACACGTTAGCCCCTCCGTTTTACAGGAGGGAGAATGGAATACTGACTCGCAGCTAGAGCTTAGCCGTCATCACACACACTTGACTGTGACAGCCAGCCTTCGTCTATCCATCCCCCCTGCTAGGTGGGGACTCTGAAACACCCACATAATGTATTTTATAAAAATCTGGGGTTGGGCCTGTCTTTGGTGGGATGCCACAGATTGTCTCACGCATGTCTTCTATGGTGTCTGATAGCTGGGTAGTCAGTTGCTCTCCAGCTGAATTTATACTATTATATTATCTGCCATCTCTAACATGAGCATTCTGTATGACTCTCGCCATGTTAACGAAGGTAGACTCTGTAATCTGGTTAACCCGTTTAAAATATAAAGCGTAATCCGCTCGCTAACCTCCACAACGCTGTACAGCAACTTTCCGAGCTTTTCTGTTGCTGTTTATCAAGTGGAGCAGACTGACTAGATGCCATTTAAGTGAAATGGTTCAATAAATAATTTCAAGTCCACTGTTTATGCCTTCGGGTACGCAAACAGACAGAGAGGTTTAAATGGGATATCTCTTTATCAATCCCTGCCGAAGAAAAAGAGGAGAAAAGGCCAATGTCGTCTGTTTGCTGTGGAGTCTGGTTACCAGCAGAAATCGCCCCTCCCTGTCCTCTGCATTTCCTATCAGGCAGCGGGCAAGCTAACGATTCATGCATTTGATGTGCAGCATTTTATGGTGCTTCATGGATGGCAAGTAAAACAGACAAAATCTAGTCTCCATTAACTAGCTGATATGTGTCATTTTGTCGCCATAGTATTTTGCTACATATCCTTTAGCCTTTCAGTGTCCTTCTGGTAATTCATAGTATGCGACTAACTGGAGGTGCACTAAAAGGTTTTTAAAGACGATACCTGCTGGTGTAGCTGATGTCTGCACACCCGTATGTTCTCCCCAGTGAGTGAGGGTAGACATTATGGGCAGTGAAACACTTGATTAAGCTTTGGATGCAAACATCTGTGATCTGCTCTTCCAGCTCCACAGTTATTTTACCAGCAGTTCATGTAGAGTAGATGGGTTTTTACGGTGTGAAACCTTGCCTTATGATGTGATTAGGCTGAACATGGGCAGAGAGCATGGATCCGGGCTCCATAAATGGAGGGAAGTTTATCAATAAATTAATGGATGTGCAAGGAAGCTCCGTGCGAGGGAACCAGGGCACAGCCGGGCTGGGTTTGTTGGTGAAGGTGCTGGGCAATCAGATCGTCTACAAAGGGAACAGTGCAGATTCCCCTGTTTGGTTCCACCTCTTCCCTCGTGTTGTTGCAGTGTCAGTCGTGAGAATGCTGCGTGTATTGTAGCGTAGACACGCATTTCTGCATCCTTGCATAGACAACCCTGCTGAAATTTGCCTTTTCTTATGTGCGTTGCGACACCATCGGGCGTGCGGTGGGTTTTGGAATAGCTTACCCTGCGGCTTATCTCTCGATGTGTCAGTGTGAGAGTTTCTCTCGCAGGCTCAGATGTTGCTTGCTGTCACTCCCCTCCGGCTGACGTGCTCACGCTGCGTCTCGGGTGCACCAGCGTGTGCTCGGCTGTGCTGTCAGCCTGTAGCGTCCAGCGGTCGCCACAGGCCCGCGGCCCTGTTTCACTGCTGCTCCGTTAACTCGTGTTACACATGCCCTTGGGTCTCACTTTCACACGTGAAATTTGGAAGTAAAAAAAAAACTGCTTGGGCTGACAGCACAGCCGAGGGCATGTTAACCTTGGACGGATCGTGGTGGTGCACCACACGGGCGGAGATTTCACTTACCCTCACTTCGAAATGGGAGAAGTTAAACTAGTGAAAAATCAGGTAGGCTGTGGCTGTACATGGTGATGCCTGCTATTCAAAGGTGCAGAAGCGCAACCGAATGTATAACAAATGGATAGCAATTACTTTTATGCTGGTGTGCGCAGTATATTCCACTGTTGATCGTTTATGATCTGGCTTTTAAAATGAAATGTCAGCAAAGCGACTGAGCTATTTTGTCAGTAGAAAGAACTTTATGAAAGCGTTTATGGCACTCGTGTTGTGTCTGCTGGTGAAAAGCACACCCTTTCCCATCAGTCATTAACGAGGAGATGCCCATTCTTAAAGAGAAAACAATGAAGGTGGCATTCTGCCTCTGAGTAATAATGGCTGCTGATAGCCTGTTCATTTGTTTCTGACATCTATCTAAAAAAAAAAGAGAGAGAAATATATTCTTTTATTCATGCCCGCCGCGGCGGTCGTTTGGCCTGGCCTGCTAACTATTAATCTGCTTTGAATAATTGCCTCCATAATGCATGAAATGAATGATGGTGCCTTTTCTCTAAAACTGTGCCCGTAATTCCTCCTAAAGGAAAACGGGGTCATTTTATCAGCAAAACAAAACTGCTCTCTTGTGGTGCAAATCTGTGCTTGAAGATTCAGCACAAGTCTAATTCCAGTCAACGGCGGTGTGATTTCAAGAAAAAAAAACAAGTAAAGAGACCTACTGCTTTTAAGCAAATACAAGGAGAGACCGTAAGTTTTCAGTGGTAGATTTAATCTGTCTGGCTGCTTATCTTATTTTGGCCAATTAACATATTGACATTCTTAGGTGTGAGACCGGGTTGGCAGCACATTATCTGTGTGATTGTCAGTAGAGGAGAACTTTTTCAGTGGGCACAGATGCTCCACAGACACAGCGACTCCTTGTTTCCATTTTTTAGACATGGAAAGCAGCCTAGATGGACTTTCCACTGATTCACTAGAGGAATTTCCCACTGAATCACTGCACCCCAGTGATGTCAGGGTCTCTGGCATGGTTTTTTGCCTGCTTTTTACCCATGGTGCAGTTGGCTTGAGGTGTGCTCTCCTCAGCAGGGAACGTTGGAGCCACATGTCTCCTCTTGGGTTCAGGGGCTGAGAGAGAGATTCACATGCAGTGGAAATGCGCATATTTACATGTAACAGAGACGCAGGCCGTAGCAGCTTTGCACTGACTGCGGTGAGGGAATTCAGCAAACTGTGACAGCAGATACATGTGGCCTGGGAGGAGCTATGGAGCTTACATCAGCATCACTGACCTGCATGTAGTTCTTCAGATACTCTTATTTCAGCATGCATACCCTTTAGTTCAACATGAACCACCTCTTATCTGTCTACAGTTATCTATGGCTTGGTGCCAGTCTTTAAGACAGCCTTACTGGTTAAGTAATTGGCCGTTAGCATCCCTAGCTACTTATCAGCTCTATAAAATGACAATGGGGCACTGGTGCTATTTGCTGTTTACTAAATTATTCATTATTATTTATCAGTTTTGTTTTTAATATATTTTATATTGTTTTGTATGATATTTCATGTATAAAACTGAATTGAATTTCACATCAGTTTTTTTAGCTGTTAGTGTTATGATCTGTACTTTTTGGTTTTTTTTTATGGAACGGGCCTTGACCTACACAGATTAAGCACAAAGAATGGCACCCCTCATATTTTCAGCTGCCTGTATACAAGTGAAAGGATTTCGCACTGCGCATCAAATTAGGCGTTTCTGAAAATATCTGTTAACTACTTAGTGAGGACTAGGCTGTCAGCTCATTGAAGGTGTAATGCTGGGGATATCCTCTAGGGGTAGATGTTGAGCAATGGAAGGAGAATGAGAACATTCTGTACCTACCTTGCATGGGTCTTTACTTTGTCAGACAGGCATCTGTGTTTGATTGTGCTTCCATGCCTGTGTCTGTCTGTCTGTCCCTGACTGGTGGTTTCCTAAACATTGCTCAGCCTGTGCAAATTGCCGTAGGCTTCTGCCTGCGTGCTGTAGTGTCACCTCAAATGTACTTCTAAACAGGGTGTGGGTGCATGCTCTTTAATCGGTATGTTCAGTGGGTCCGTGCTTTCTTTTAGATGTCTGCAAAAGGTTGTGCTGAAATGCTGCTCTTGTCTGTCTGTCTGGCTGATCTGTCTGTCTGTCTGTCCCTCAGGATTTCGGCTGAACGCATCCTCCTGGCCCATGTTCCTGCTGAAGACCCTGAATGGGGCGGAGATGGCGCCCGCACGAATCTTCCATAAAGTACCTGCCCTCGACTACCTCACGCACGCACCCGCACGCGCGCACGCATGCACACACACACACGGTGTTCACGTACCTGTGCACAAACCTGTACAGTGCTCGTACAAGTATAAAAGTCCACATGCACACGTGCACACGTGCACGCTCACAGCGTTAGGATTAGGACAATAGGGCTTGAGCCTTAGAAACAGAAAAAAGAATTTATTCAAAAGCAAAGGGCTCCTGAGTACATCTGCATTTCTAAGATGATTTTGAAACAATTTTTTCGTGTATGTCTGTGTTTGTGAAAAGACTCTAAAGAAAATGTGAAATAAATAAGACGTACCCTCTGGTGCAGCAGCAGGGGACCGCGGTGAGTCATCGATCACCGCGGCAGGAACCTGAGCAGCGCAGTGGAGCTGTATTTACGCTTCTCCATAGACAGCCATCGCCGGGAGGTCACCAGTCAAGGACGCCTAGATTGTCAGTGAGACAGAACAGAACAGTCGGCTCGCGATGCTGAAAAAGCTTTTGTAGTGATGTTTGAAACTGGAATTTGAAAGAAGACTGCACACCTTTTTGTTCATTTTTTTCTTTTCCATGACTCCTTTCAGCATGATCTCCTGTGTGGCCGTTGCCCTACATCAGACAACCGCTTCAGCAGAATGCTTTCAGGTCATACAGAAATTCACAAAACTCCTTGCACTTAAGACCCCTTGAGAGCCCTGTCTAAATGATGTAGCCTCTCCTGCTACTCCACCCACCACAAGGAGTCACACAGGAAGGGCAGACTAAGCTCTCCTGTCATTGGCTGAAGCTGGGTTGATTGACAGATGGCAGGCCGCCTAGAAGAGGGCAAGTTGGATACTGTAAAGTGGGTTCCTACAGTTCCTTTCTGATTGGGCACGTCAGACAGCCAGTGCTGACTTGAACCTGAAATGCCTCTGCATCACTATGATGAGTATGATGAGGCCTTTCTGCCTCAGCTTGTGACCCCCCCCCCCTCCTTAAGGGTGTGGCCCTGCCCTGTGGGAGAGGGGCGGAGACTGTGGCATTGCTGCCAGTGGAGAGATCATATTATGGGATAGATTCAGGTGTGAAGAGTACCGGTGTGCACAGACCTGAAACTGAAACCCGAGGCTGATCCGACCCAAACCGAGCCTTTAATACCCTAACCCAGCCTGACCTGACGGGGGGGTATTCACAAAAAAACCCTACCAAAAACCACCACCATAATGACATCAAATCAGAATCACATTTTGGAGTTTACATACGTGAAAACTTACTAAAACCTCTCCTTTTCAGTAAAACACAATGGACTCTGTGAATAAAGGTCCATATGAAAAGCAGATAAATCCTACAGTATGTAACCTTCAGCGTCTTAAGAAATGAACAGAGTACAGCCTGTCATTGTTGGGAAAACTGTACTATACAGTGAATAAAGTCTGCGCAAGTAAAGAGTTCTCAGAAAAACAGGACACACAAATGTAAACAAGTTCTTCCTGTGTAAATAAGTAAATCATAAGTTAATCCTTCATTCAAGCTTGGCATGTTCAGTCGCCTTAGAAACCTTCGTTCCCTTTGTGACAGCAGTGCATTCAAAGACAGATTTCCAGATATGCTGACCCTGCCCCAGCCTGAACCCGGCTTGAATGGTGTAAAGCAAATAGGCGCGAACAGGCCCCGACCCGATATGTTTCATTGGGTCCCGCTGGGTTCGGATCGTGTTTCAGGGCTGTAGTTCGGGGACCTGTTAGATAGGAAGAGTGCCCCTGAGTGTGAGCATAACACTGGTCAAGAATCAACACAACACGGGAAAACTAAGGGAAACCAAGTATATACACTACCATATATCACACAGTCGCTAGGTCACAGTATGCGTAACGCATCATAATCATATATCACACAGCCGCTAGATCACAGTATGCGTAACACATCATAATCATATATCACACAGTCGCTAGGTCACAGTATGCGTAACGCATCATAACCATATATCACACAGTCGCTAGGTCACAGTATGCGTAACGCATCATAATCATATATCACACAGTCGCTAGGTCACAGTATGCGTAACGCATCATAACCATATATCACACAGTCGCTAGGTCACAGTATGCGTAACGCATCATAACCATATATCACACAGTCGCTAGGTCACAGTATGCGTAACGCATCATAATCATATATCACACAGTCGCTAGGTCACAGTATGCGTAACGCATCATAATCATATATCACACAGTCGCTAGGTCACAGTATGCGTAACGCATCATAATCATATATCACACAGTCGCTAGGTCACAGTATGCGTAACGCATCATAATCAT